>NW_023179765.1:0-1556 GCF_002007445.2 Ailuropoda melanoleuca
CACTTGCGCTGCCCACGTCTGCACTATACTTGTCTCGTACACACCTGCGCTGTTTAGTTTCCTAACTCACCACATTGGTAAGAAGGTACCTCCAAGCATTCACATCATTTTTGCAAGTTTGTATCTTTTGGTGCCTCCTGCAGTCAATCCCCTGGTGTATGGTGTCAAGACCAAGCAGATTCGTGACCGAGTGGTTAGTCTCTGCTTCCCAAACAAGACGATTTCTGAAAACTAAAATAAGTAAATTCAGCCCAAATGGGTGTAACATGATTATCAAAAGTTATGGCTACTCTGATGAATAACTGAAAGTAGTCTCCAACTGTTCTTTCCGGGTTCTCCAATGCCTCACTGGAGGCGCAGTTGATGTTGTCTGCTTACGTAAAAAAATTGTATTATATGAACTAATGTTTTCAGTTACTGGCTATTTGAAATAAAATCAAATCACAATATGACACATGGGTAACATTTAATATATTTCACCAGTTTTACTATTTTCTATATTTTTTACTTTTAAAGATGTATTTCTTTATTTTAGAGAGACAGAACATGAGCAGGAGCGGCATTAAATTGAGTGAAATAATCTAATGTCAAAAGTTACATAGTGTAGGATTGTATTTTTGTGCCATTTTTGAAAAGACAGTGTTAGTGATGCAGGATAGGGCAGTGTCTGGTAGTGCCAGTGGGTCAGGGTAGAGTGTGACTAAAAAGGGATAGCATACAGAAGATTTTTGGAATAACAGAATGTTTTCTGGCATCACGATTATGGTAGAGATCAAATAACTCTATGCATACATTAAATCCTATCATATTGTGTGACAAAAGAAAAAAGTGAACTCANCCGAAAGAAAAAAGAGAACTCATCTTTATGATAATATTTTTAATTAAAAATTTGTAGGTAGGTTAAAAGTAAAAAGAATAGGAAAAATAAAACACGACAGAGCTCTTCATAAAAAGGGTAGAATTGATATACAGGCCAATATACATCAAGACTATGAGTATTACAGGAGATAAAGGGTTACAGTTTGTAATTATAAAGGTGACTATTCATCAATAAGGCACAACAATTATACAAGTGTTTTGTTTTGTTTTTTAAAGATTTTATTTATTTATGTGACAGAGAGACAGCCAGTGAGAGAGGGAACACAGCAGGGGAGTGGGAGAGGAAGAAGCAGGCTCCCAGCAGAGAAGCCCGATGTGGGACTCGATCCCGGAATGCCTGGATCACGCCCTGAGCCAAAGGCAGACGCCTAACCACTGTGCTACCCAGGTGCCCCTATACAAGTGTTTTTATCTAATAACTAATTTCAAAATTCATGAAATCAAAGCACACAGAAGTAAAGTGGGAAATAGAAAAAGCAACAATTATCAGTGATTTTAGTATCTTTTTCTCAGGAACTGATATAAGAAAATTTGCAATGATGGAGACGTTTTGAACAAAACTCTCCATCATCTTAATGTAATGGGGATTTAGAAAAAAATAATAATAAAAACAATAAAGTATATCTGTTTCAAATTCAGTTTTCAAATATCAAATAGACAATTTGTCTATGTTTTAA
>NW_023179766.1:0-2599 GCF_002007445.2 Ailuropoda melanoleuca
TTTGTGAGCGGCCTATGAGCCCAAATATAGGACAGGAATAGCACGGGAAATGAGGTAGGAGTCCGGGCCGGGCGGGGGGGGTGGTAGCACTCCAGGGAGCATTTTCTCAATTCTTCTAGTTAAATGGAAGATGCAAAGTCACTACACCCATACACATATATACAAGAGAACAGCTCTCATTTCTCAGCCAAGTGCCTTCAGATCCCCACCCCCTTTTTTTCTTTTCTGTTTCTGAGGAGCAGTGAAAGCGAAGGGAAACTTTCATGTGAAAAAGACAGGCTCTTGGGGAGCCCGGAGAGAACAGGAAAAGCCTCGCATCTTGAGCTTCTTTATCCCAGGTAGGCTCCTTGTTTCTGAGTTTTAATCAAAGCCCTGTTCGTAGCTCTGAGGGACATGGGACAGGTTTTATCGGAAAATGTGGGCCAGAGTTTTGCATAAGTTCTTTCTTCAAAGCGGCTTAGTAAATTCTTGAAAGCACAATCATTACGAGCACAGTGCAATTAAACATTTAAAAATTAAGTTAATTTGAATTCTGACCTCCCTAACTAGACAGGTGAATGTGTGTGTATGGATGATGGCTTTGATGAAAACGCAAATCCGCTCGGGCTGGAGCTGAGCAGCCAGAGGAGGCAGACTGGGAGATGGGAGAGCGCACAGGCCTTGGGAGCAGGGCTGGGCAGTGAGGCCACCCTGGCTTGGCCCCTGCAGACACTGTGGAACCTCGCGAGCGTTGGGGAGGATCGAGAGCCTGGGTTTACTGGGCATGTGAGAGGCGTCCCGACAGCACCTTCCACACGGGACTGCTGCAGTGGCCGCAGAGAGTCCCCATGTTCATTCACTAATTCGTGAATGACCACTTTCCTTGGGGACTGGCAAACCACAGCCAGCTCCCTTACTGTCCAGACAGGAAGACAGACCATTAAAATGAACGGATAGATGATGCAGGTGATCGATTTCCATTTCTCACAACAAAGCATCCCCTGAATGTCAGGTACAACGTTTGTTGTCTCAGAATTCAAGAGTTGGGGCAGGAAAAAGCTGACAAGGACAGCTTTGGCACGGCCTAAGGGAGACACATGCTGACCTGCCAGATGTTCTTTCCCCCGCACAACACAGAGGTGAACAGATCGGAGGAGAGCCTGGGAAAGCCAGAAGTGCGGAGGGAGCCAGCTACTCTCTGGAGAGGCATCTGCTCTCATCGTCAGCATCATTTCGGAGTAGTTGGAGTGCAAGTCTTGATGCCAATGGGCTGGAACGGAACTCTCTGCAGTCAGGGGCATGTGGTTCGATTCTGAACGAAAACAACGGTCTCCACTCACATTAAAAGACACCGCCCAGTGTCTAGTCTGAAGCAATACACAGCCCTGGACTGTGAGATTAGAAGAGTGGAGCCTCCACTCCACACGGAGGCGGGACTCACACACTGGCAAAGCGTATTCCACATTTGCCTGTCTCTGAAGATGGATGGGTTGACCAAGCCCAGCAGTCCTCTTGGAGGAATCATCCCGCAGCACCGAGAGTGCTGCCCTGACTTACCTCAACCCAGCTGGCTTCCCGATTCTGTGTTGCTTGGACATGTCTGCCTCCCTCCACGAGGCTGTAAACTGAGCGAGGTCGAGACCTGCTCAGGTATTTCTCCTCACATTATCTAGCACCGTATACTCTTTCGTGAAGAGCAATCATTTAATAACCAAGAGTTGGTTATTAAATGGGAAGATGGAGCTGTAGGAGGTGAGTAGGGCTGCCAGCCCCACTTGCTAAGTGTCTCCCCTCGGCCGCAGGAGGTCAGTCCCTTTTCTTAGTTGAGACCAACACCATGAACTGGGTTGGTTTACACTGGAAAGTTCTGCAGAAGGAATGCCTATTCCAGGGAGAGAGAGCGAGAGAGCTGGATACTGATGAGGTTAAGGGGCCCAGTGGACCTAGTTGACTAGGGATCCCTCACCGGATGATTAGGACATTCCCCTCCTAAGTTAAGTTCTGTATATGAATTATCACCGAATCTCACAATAACCCTTTAGGGCAAAATTTTCATACCGCCTCCATGTCACACGTGAGGAAGCTGAGAATTAGAGAGGATAAGTAACGTTCCCCAGGGTTGGCAAGGGTTGGATCCCTCATGAGAAACAACTACTCTCCTCTTTTCCCAGTTCTGTGTTCAGTGATTTCATTTTGGTAGCACGAATGTGCCCATGGGGGGAGTACTGACACCATGGAAATGAGCAAACACTACAAATCAGAGCTTCCTCTGTGTGTGTGTGTGTGTGTGTGTGTGTGTGAGAGAGAGAGAGAGAGAGAGAGAGAGAGAGAAAGAGAGAAAGAGAGAGATCCAGATCTTACCAGTGTATTCACTACCTAAGGCTGTCTGATTCTGAAGTCCCCATGTTCATGAACCACTATTCCACACATAATCAATAAATAACAGTACACGGACTTAGCAACAGCTGTCCATTGAAACACGAAGGGCAATTTGTAATGAGTGCAAACAGAAGGATAGAGGTGTGTGGGGAGCCTGGACAAAAGAACACTGCTCAGGAGGTCCCCAGCACATAGCACACAAACACAGTATCTGGAAGACCCAAGTCAACACAAAGTTATG
>NW_023179767.1:0-2599 GCF_002007445.2 Ailuropoda melanoleuca
TCAGCAAAACAATACCTACACGTAATTCAACACAGATGAACATCTCGTGGGAAGCTCGAGAAATACAGATAGATAAATGCAGGGGAATTTCTGAGGTGTTACTTGTTGGCCAAGCTAGCTATCACCCTTTTTCCTTTCAAATTTAGGGACCAGGCTCAGGCAGGATAGATCCCAGTGTACGCCCACTCTGCCATTTGAAAACAAGAGCCCTCTCACCCATCGTCCATCAGGTTGCAAATCTGGGGTGTGGGCAACTACTACCCATGGGCCAAACATGACCTCTGCCTGTATTCTGTAAATAAAGCGTGGCTGGAACACAGCCACACACGTTAGTTATGTGTGGTCTGCGGCTGCTTTCGAGCCACAAAGCGAACAGTTTACTCTTTGCTAGCCACAGTGTGCAAGGAGAATACAATACAGGAGCACGCTTTCTGTCTCACAGAAACAGCCACGTTATGTGGTTACATAATGATATCAGAAGGAATCCACCTTCACAGAACAAACTCCATCTGGGAGGACTCTCAAATCCCTTGTCCTGGGCACCATGTTCCACCGAGGCTGGGGGCACACTGAGTGACAGAGACTCACCCTGCCCATCAGGGTTTTGAAGGATGCCTGCTGTTCCAGGACAAAAGATCCCGAAACCATTCATCCACCTGTCATCCAGCCAGGCAGCTGCAGGAGAGAACTACTCCTAGCAGAAAGGACAGACTGAGAGACAACGAATGACAGCGTGGTGTGAAAATGCCACTACAGGGGTGCTCAGGAGGACTGGGGGTGTGCAGGGCTGGCCGAGCAGGGGCGGGGGGACCGGGAACTCTCCAGGAGGATGGTCACAGCTGTGTCACTACAGGGGAGCTCGGGAGGACTGGGGGTGTGCAGGGCTGGCCGAGCAGGGGCACGGGGACAGGGAACTCTCCAGGAGGATGGTCACAGCTGTGTCACTACAGGGGAGCTCAGGAGGACAGGGGGTGTGCAGGGCTGGCCGAGCAGGGGCAGGGGGACAGGGAACTCTCCAGGAGGATGGTCGCAGCTGTGTCACTACAGGGGTGCTCAGGAGGACTGGGGGTGTGCAGGGCTGGCCGAGCAGGGGCAGGGGGACTGGGAACTCTCCAGGAGGATGGTCACAGATGTGTCACTACAGGGGAGCTCAGGAGGACAGGGGGTGTGCAGGGCTGGCCGAGCAGGGGCAGGGAGACCAGGAATGCTCCAGGACGATCGTCACAGCTGTATCCCTACAGGGGTGCTCAGGAGGACTGGGGGTGTGCAGGGTCGGCCGAGCAGGGGGCAGAGGGACTGGGAACGCTCCAGGATGATGGTCTTAGTTATATCTTTGTGTGGTTACATGTGTCACTGTGACTGCGCATTGGCCAGACTGGAAAGGACAGGGTGGGAGAGGGCGGTGTCACTCAAGAGTTGAACAGGCACCAGGAAAAAGCAACTGCTGTCCTGGCCTCAGACTTCAGCCAGCACCGTGGGATCACCCAGGTCCTCTCTGGCCCTCTGTTCCCCCTGTACTACCATCCGCCATGACAGCTCTGGGCAAAACTGTGTCACCACCCTCCCACCCTCTGCCTCACTCACCTCAGGCCTGGCCAGACCCAGACCACCAGGGAAGCCCACCATCCTTGCAGTGAGAGACCAAAGGCTGTAAGTCCCTCCAAGCTGGCCAGCCCTCTGGGGTTCCCCCCACACATCCCTGATGGTAGTGAAGGAAACCCAGCTGGAATCTGAGCTATGCTGTCTGCTCATCTCACCTTCACTGAGAAGAAACGGATCCTACCCACGAGACATACTTTACATTGACACTCTAAAAAACGCGTTTTCTTAGGGACTTTCATGCCAAACTGTCTGCTGCAAGGCAAAAGGTCAATAACGAGATTTTCTTTGGTACAATTTCATCGTACATGCTTCTAGGAGTCCCTCAAGCTGGTTGTGTACGACATGAGGTACGCAGTTTGCCATTTCCTTCAAGTCTGATCTACCGAGGGCTGAGCACACTTAGTATGTATTTTTGTTGCTTTCACAGTATGATGGCTTTTCTCACCTTTATCTCCAGACCCAAGGACAGGGAACAAAGGCAACACAGATTTACACATTTGAAATGTCACCAGAACCCTGAAAACCCAGGTTCTCACAGGAGCTGAAGGTTAAGGACCACGGTGACAGGAAGGGGAGGCAGATAGCAAGTAACCAAAAGAAAATGTCACGTGTCCACGAGTGGCCAACTTCTCTACCTGTAGGAAGCAAGCCATGCCTGACAGGAGGGAGCCACAGCTGGACCTGGTCCCTCCGTGTGGGCTGCCCTTGAGAGTAGCAGAGGATGTGCTGAGCTGGGTGTGGGTGCAGCGGGGAGTTGGGCAGCTGGCCACAGAGGTCACCTGCCAAGTACCCGTAGGACCAGCTCCCAGTCCTCTGCTAAGGATAAATAATAATTATGTTTATTTACACATTTACTGAGACAGGTAAGGTGCTCAGTGCATTGAGTGACTATATTCTCTCCCATTTTATTTTCCAAAAATACACTATATAGAGGTATGATTCACATACAAAAAGCTGTACATAATTAATGTATGCAACTTGACCCTGACATAACCCG
>NW_023179768.1:0-1539 GCF_002007445.2 Ailuropoda melanoleuca
ATTTACTCTATTGTTGATATGCCTGTCTCCATTTAGATGGAACTTCTTTTTTTTAAGATTTTATTTATTCAACAGAGAGAGAGAGAGCACGTGATAGAGCCCACAAGCAGGGTGAGCAGGAGGCAGAGGGAGAAGCAGGCTCCCGGCTGAGCAAGGAGCCTGACACGGGACTCAATCCCAGGACCTTGGGATCATGACCTGAGCCGAAGGCAGATGCTTAACCGATGAGCCACCCAGGCTCCCCTAGACGGAACTTCTTGAGAGCAAGGACCCTGTCATTTATACTGGTACACANTTGCTCAATAAATGTCAGTGAATGAAAGGCCTTTGCTCAGTACAGAGGGTGGGCCTCACATAAAGGCTAGAGACATTCCTTGTGTCATTTATTCAAACTTATAAATGAATGGTAAGCAAAATTGTGTCCTAAGACCAGAAAGAAAGAAAGAAAAACAAGCAAGAAAGAGAAGAAGAAAAAGGAAAAGGAAAAGGAAAAGAAAAAAAAAATAGTCTTCTCCCATGTTGCTTTGTTTCACATTTTCAAAAGACACAGATCTTCTGGAAAAGAAAAAACTACAGGGAAGTAAAAAAAATAAATAAATAACTAAATAAAGACCAGTGGTTGTCGGGTTGGGGGGAGGGAGGGATATATAGGTGGGCACAGAGGATCTTTAGGGCAGTGAAACCAGCCTATACAAAACTATAATGACAGTGGACACATGTCATTGTATGTTTGTCCAAACCCATAGACTGTGCGACACCAAGAGTCAACTCCAATGTAAAGTGTGGACTCTGAGGCTGTGTCAGTGTAGTTTCATCAGTTGTTACAAAGGTACCACTGGGGGGGCTGCTAACCATGGGGAAGGCTATGCATGTATGGGGGCAGGGGCATATGGGAAATCTGTGTACTTTCACTCAATTTTGATGCAAACCTAGAACTACTCTTAAAAATAAAGTTTATTAAAAATTTAAAAAACAAAAAAAGTACAGACCCACCCACCTCTACTGAGANTGTACAGACCCACCTGCCTCTACTGAGACATCAGCTTGGGCACTTTTCAGGCCAAATGCACAGATGGGAAAATGTTCTACAGTCTCCGATCCTGCCTGCCAGCTGCTTCTCTGGACTGGTTCTCGGTTCTATAGCCTTTTGCGGCTGGCAGCCTCAACTGATGCCAATAGTGCCCAAAGGGCAGGAAGTGGGCCCTAGGATCCTGCTTGGTGAAGAAATCTTACCACTTTTGTTCCCCCAGAGTGCGCTTAGAATAAGGAAAAGGATGGCAGGGCTGGCCATTCCCACCTTGCAGATCTTCAGGAACTGAACTACCTAATTCTCTCAAGTGGCCGCTGGCTGAAGAGACTACTCCTTCCTTAGGCTTGAGTCTGTCTCTGTGATTCCATAGAAGCCCACTTAGTCCTCTGTGGCTGTCCAAGGACACAAGATGTTCAGCAATCAGCTCATATGCTCTGCAGGTCCACGGTAAAAGCAAGGAATAGCTAAATGGCGTTCAGACCCTACGGGTTACTTGTTATCCCTGAGCA
>NW_023179769.1:0-1782 GCF_002007445.2 Ailuropoda melanoleuca
CAAAGGTTGTTCAATATACTGAAAACCAGCAATGGTATACTCTGCAATAAATTTTAAAATAAAAACATGTGATTATATTAATTGGTGCAGAAAAGGTTCTAACCAAAACCCAATGTCTGTTGCTGATATACACACACCTGAAAACAGGAATAAGGGGTAATTTTTTCAATAAACCTACAGCACACACCGTGCTCAAGTCTCGAGATTGACAGCTCTCCTCTGAAACCAGGAACAAGGACCGGATGCTGGCTTTCAAGGAAGGACAGACACTGTGTGATTCCACCTGTATGAGGTACCTAGAGACAGAAAGTTGAATGTGGCTGCAGGGCCGAGAGGAAAGGGGAATGGGGAGAAGTGTTTCATGCACACAGTCTCCCTTGGAGAGAAAAAAGACGTTCTAGAGAATGACGTACAACCCTGTGAAGTCAGCTAAGGCCAGAGAACTGTGAACCTGAAAGGTTTTAAGTGGTAAATGTTACTATGTTTAGTCACAGTGAAAAAATGAAGGACTGATGCATGTCCCACGTGGATGGACACTGAAAACAACCCCAGAGACATAAGCCATCCAGAGAGCCCACCCAGATTGGAGCCATCTGTGCTCCTTAAATCCATCAGGGTTGTGCAAATACGGGAAAGTCTCGGGAGCAGTTGCAGAAGAAGAAAACCGGATCCGAATGGAGTAGGATATTTCACACAGTGGGGCAGGTGGCAACAGTTCAAGTGGACCTGTGGTCTGGGTTATAATATGGAAACCACAATGATTTCCTCGTTCAGGGCTATGTGGTGGTTCCGTGGGAGAGTGTCCCTGTTCGGGGACAAAACACACTGAAGTATCCCGTGTGAAGTGGCAAATGTGGTAAAGAAACGACAGCTGGGGAGTGTGAGTGTGGAGATCCAGGGTTTTTGTGCTGCTGTGACAGGTTCACTGCACCTTGAAATCACCGCAGAGTCAAGTACTCTTACAAACAACCACGTCAGCACCAGGTCACAGGAGCAGAGACCACATCAAGCTTCCTGATGGAGGCCAAGTCCTCCCAGACCCAATTCACCCACCGCGGAGAGGCCACTCGCCAGTGTAGGAGNAGAGAGGCCTCTCACCAGTGTAGGAGGCCACATGTTAGCAAGAGACTCATGGGAGGATGACATCGGGGGCCCTGTGTAATGAAATGTAATATAAGACCCAAAACCATAAAACTAGTACAAAAAAGCAGGGGAGAAGCTCCTTGACATGTCTTGGCAATGATTTTTTGAATTTAATACCAAAACCACAGGTAACAAAAGCAAAAATTCACAAATGGGACTCCATCAAACTAAAAAGTTTTTGCACACAAAATAAACAATCCACAAAATGAAAAGGCAACCTATAGTATGGGAGAAATTATTTGCAAAACATTATCAGATAATGAGTTAAGTTCCAAAATATGTAAGGAACTCATACAATTCGATAGAAATAAAACAAGCAACCTGATTTTGAAAACAGGCATAGGATCTGAATAGACAATTTTTCCCCCAGAGAAGACATACAGAGGCCAACAGGTACATGAAAAGGTGCTAAACATCACAAATCATTGGGAAATGCAAATCAAAATCACACTGAGAGGACACCTCACAGCTGCCGATGGCTATTATCCAAAAGACCAAAGGAACAGGTGTTAGTGAGGATGTGGAGAAAAGTGAACTTGTAGACCGTTGGTGGGACTGTAAATGCTATGGCTATTATGGAAACCAGTATGAAGCTTTCTCAAAAATTGACACTAGAACTAACATATGATCTAGCCATCC
>NW_023179770.1:0-1171 GCF_002007445.2 Ailuropoda melanoleuca
AGCAGTTCTGGCAGGGGAGGGGGCAGGAGCTGGGGCAGGAGCTGGGGCAGGAGCTGGGTCTGGGGCAGAAACAGGAGCACAGGCATGGACAGGGGAAGGGTCAGCAGCTCTGGCAGGGGCAGAGGAAGGGGCAGCTGTTCTGGCAGGGGAAGGGGCAGGAGCTGGGGCAGGAGCTGGGTCTGGGGCAGGAACAGGAGCATAGGCAGGGGCAGGGGAAGGGACAGGGTCTCTGGCAGGGGAAGGAGCAGGAGGTGGGAGAGGAGCCTTGTCCAGGTCAGGAACAGCAGCACAGGCAGGGGCAAGGGAAGGGTCAGGGTCTCTGGCAGGGGTAGAGGAAGGAGCAGGAGCAGGAGCAGAAGCAAGAGCTGGAGGGTAGGAACAGGAGCACAGGCAGGGGCAAGGGCAGTGACTCTGGCAGGTGCAGGGCCAGAAACAGGAGCACAGGCAGAGCAAGGGGCAGGAGTTTCATCCTTTGGAGGATCAGGAGCACAGGCAGGCTCTCCCTGGGCAGGTTCTCCAGCAGGCTCTTCCTGCACAGCTTCAGGCTCTCTGTGGGCAGTTGCCAGGTCACCCGCTGGCTCCTGGTCTCCTGCTGAACTCCCTGCAGGCACCACACCTCCCTCTAGAGCCTCTGAAGTACTTGGAGCCAGCTCTAGTTCCTCAGATGGTGGAGCAGCTGCGAGAGGAGAAAAGCTCACCCTCCTGCCTCCCTCTCCCTGTGCCTTTGCAGAGACAGAACCCAGCCCAGGGGCGCCCAGAGAAGCCGCAGCCAGGAAGGAACCCTCCCCGGGACGTCTCCCCGACTGCAGTCCACCCACTGGGTGCTCTGAGCCCGGTCCTTGCTTCTGGACCCATACCAGCCTCTGGGGGCTCTTCCCTGTGGGGCCAGCACTGACCCATCCCCACATACCCCATGCACCAGCCCCAGCCTTCTCACCCTCGGATTCGGCCTCAGTTGTCTCTGGCTCCTTGATCACACTCACTGAGTGAATGGTTACTGGGGACAGTGGCCTGGGTGGAGTTGGAAGCATTCCCAGGTGCTCCCCTGTCCCTGCTCCTGGAGAGGAAGGCGTGTCCACCAGCTCTGTCTCGGTGTCATCCTCGGCCTTCTGCAAAGACAGGGACCGGTAGCCGGCCCAGAGGCATCACAGCCCTGCCAGGCCATTCCCAT
>NW_023179770.1:1259-6788 GCF_002007445.2 Ailuropoda melanoleuca
CAGTGACCCATCCCTGCAGGGCTCGGGATAAAGCTTGGGCAGAAGGGTGCAGCCCCCGCACACCACGTCCCACCCAGCCAGGCTTGACCTGGGGTGTGAACATGACCTGCCTATTGGACATTGACCCCTCATCAGCCTGCTTCTGCTCGGAGTGGCCCCACCCTACATGACCCCTCTTACACACACTGACACACACACACACACACATGCACACATGGAGGGGACCTGGGGCTGCACAGTCAGATCAGAGCGTGTGGGGCTGGGCTGGCCGGCTCTGGGCCTCCTGGTGTCACCTTTCGGTCCTTCCGGCCAAATGGCCAGAGGCGTCGGGGAGCCCTGACACGACCTCCCCAGCGAGGGGAAGTGTTTGCAGGGCGCGCTCTCCTCAGCCTGGAGCCTCCGGACTTGGGGATGCAGCATGAAAACATGTTCTTCATTCGAGGATCTCCAACGAAATGAGCTGGGCAGGGGTTTGGCTCTGCAATGTGGGTGCCTGGTTACCCGGGTTCCAAATTCTGTTGGGCTCTGTTGTCAGGGAAGTGAGGTCACCACTGCCTGGGGTCCCCTTACCCGACTTCCTTCTCCCACAAGAGCCCCCGAGGGCCCCTCTCCCCCAGTCACCTAATTGACATATATGGACCATTCCATAATAAGTGCAGAATACATTCTTTTCTAATGGTCATCGAATATTACCCAAATAGACGGTATGTTGGGTCAGAAATCAAGTGTACACATTTTAAAAGCCTGAAATTAACTAGATTCTATTCTTAGACCACAGGGGAATTGAGCCTGTAGTCCTAATGCCAAGAAAACCAAGAAGTCCCTCAATGTTTAAAAATTAAATGTAACTTTGCTGCATATCCTAAGGGTCAGAGAGGGAATCTCAATGGGAATTCTCCACCTTTCCATGTCAGGGCTCACAGACAATGGCCCTCTATCTGTGAGGAGCCCTCACTCTCACGATCTAGAGGGGAGTTAAGCCTCAAATCAGAGCTCTGCCTGCCCCAGCCACACTTAGCAGCCTTGGCCTGTGCCTCCGCCCGCAGCTGCCCTTTCTGGTGGCCCTGAGCTAAGGGGGACAACATGACCATATGGTAATGGGAAACTCTCCACTCCTAGTGATGATGCTGTGAGGGTATTCCTAGTCCCCAGTTAAGTCATGCAATGCAGCAAGTGATGATACATCAGGATGGATGGTGCAAAGTATAGTTTCACTGAGAACACGACAAAAACATTTAAGTGACAGAATAGTATGTAATTAAACATACATATGTACTATGTAAGTGAAGGGAAAAGTAAACAATGGGGACAAAAGGAGGAATGGGAGTTCTGAGCAGCAGGCTGGAGTAGTCGGGGCTCAGGGGTGTCTCATGGAGGAAGTGACCAGGAGACTTGTCACTGGTTACCACAGTGCAGCATCAGGGTATGCGCCCTGCCTGACCCGCGACCCCAGGGGCCTTGGGGGCGTTCTAGCTCCAGACGATCTCCAGACTGCAAATCGGCCTGAGCTTAGCCTCTGTGGTCTGGGTCCTTTGCCCCTGGGGGTGTCTCTTTCTCTGCTGCTTGTTTTGTTTTCCTCTGAGCTGCACTATTTTGTGTGGTACTTTTAATTGACACACATTCTTTCTGAAAATAAGTGGAATAGAAGTCATACTTGTTTCCTAAGTAGATCTGGACATACGCAGTAATAACAACCTTTTCCCGGGCCCCCTGGGCCTTCATCTGCTTGCCCTAAGACCAACTCCTCGAATTTAGAAAATATATTATACTTTTAACATTTTCAAAGAATTAGTTTGGTTTTTTAAAAACTTAACAATGTCACAGTTCCAGTCATCCATTAAATAATCTGTAAACACTGAATGAGCAAGGTTTAACAGAATGAAGGAAGAATTGGCTTTGGGGTGGGGTTTGCGCTCATGTTTACTCACTGGTGCCCCCGCGTGGCCACTCTTCAGATAGCAGTTGGCCGAATGTGTTAACAATGTAGCAGATTGAAGGGAGGATGAGATACAGTGTGGTTGGTCCCTGGATTCCCTAGCTCCTAAACACCATCGTATAATTTATAAGCCATATTCTAAATCAGAGTATATGTTAGCTAGACACTCGGGTTCTGTCAGGGTCAAGTTGCATACATTAATTATGTACAGCNTTGGCCGAATGTGTTAACAATGTAGCAGATTGAAGGGAGGATGAGATACAGTGTGGTTGGTCCCTGGATTCCCTAGCTCCTAAAAGCCATTGTATAATTTATAAGCCATATTCTAAATCAGAGTAGATGTTAGCTAGACATTCGGGTTATGTCAGGGTCAAGTTGCATACATTAATTATGTACAGATTTTTGTATGTGAATCATACCTGTATAAATTTAATAATAGATACATTTTTATTACTTCTAATACCCCTCCTTGTACTTGGTATTCCAATGAGCAGTGCATTACAATGTTGCCTGCATTTTATCCGTGTATTGATGAAGCTTTGGGTATGGAAAATGTGGAGAATGTTTCCACAAATGTACACTGGCACATCCAAATAATTATTAATAAAATTTTATTTTTGACAACACAATAGGAAGTATCCTCCTGTGATTCTTATTTTAAACCAGGGGAGGGGGCCCTCTCTTGGTACTGGTAATGAGTACCATAGTCCTTCCTAGGGAACCTTATCAGATTCTNGGCCACTCGTGGACACGTGACATTTTCTTTTGGTTACTTGCTATCTGCTTCCCCTTTCTGTCACCGAGGTCCTTAACCTTCAGCTCCTGTGAGAACCTGGGTTTTCAGGGTTCTGGTGACATTTGTAAATCTGTGTTGCCTTTGTTCCCTGTCCTTGGGTCTGGAGATAAAGGTGAGAAAAGCCATCATACTGTGAAAGCAACAAAAATACATACTAAGTGTGCTCAGTCCTCGGTAGCTCAGACTTGAAGGAAATGGCAAACTGCGTACCTCATGTCGTACACAACCAGCTTTAGGGACTCCTAGAAGCATGTGCGATGAAATTGTACTGAAGAAAATCTCGTTACTGACCTTTTGCCTTGCAGCAGACAGTTTGGCATGAAAGTCCCTAAGAAAACGGGTTTTTTAGAGTGTCAATGNTTTTTAGAGTGTACATGTAAAGTATGTCTCATGGGTAGGATCCGTTTCTTCTCAGCAAAGGTGAGATGAGCAGACAGTATAGCTCAGATTCCAGCTGGGTTTCCTTCACTACCATCAGGGGTGTGTGTGGGGAACCCCAGAGGGCTGGCCAGCTCGGACGGACTTACAGCCTTTGGTCTCTCACTGCAAGGATGGTGGGCTTCCCTGGTGGTCTGGGTCTGGCCAGGCCTGAGGTGAGTGAGGCAGAGGGTGGGAGGTTGGTGACACAGTTTTGCCCAGAGCTGTCATGGCGGATGGTAGTACAGGGGGAACAGAGGGCCAGAGAGCACCTGGGTGATCTCACGGTGCTGGCTGAAGTCTGAGGCCAGGACAGCAGTTGCTTTTTCCTGGTGCCTGTTCAACTCTTGAGTGACACCGTCCTCTCCCGCCCTGTCCTTTCCAGTCTGGCCAATGCGCGGTCACAGTGACACATGNCCGTCCTCTCCCGCCCTGTCCTTTCCAGTCTGGCCAATGCGCGGTCACAGTGACTCATGGAACCACACAAAGATATAACTGAGACCATCCTCCTGGAATGTTCCCAGTCCCTCTGACCCCTGCTCAGCCAGTCCTGCACACCCCCAGTCCTTCTGAGCACCCCTGTAGTGACACAGCTGTGACCATCCTCCTGGAGAGTTCTCGGTCCCCTGTCCCTGCTCGGCCAACCCTGCACACCCCCAGTCCTCCTGAGCACCCCTGTAGTGGCATTTTCACCCCATGCTGTCATTCGTTGTCTCTCGGTCTGTCCTTTCTGCTAGGAGTAGATCTCTCCTGCAGCTGCCTGGCTGGATGACAGGTGGATGAATGGTTTCGGGATCTTTTGTCCTGGAACAGCAGGCATCCTTCAAAACCCTGATGGGCAGGGTGAGTCTCTGTCACTCAGTGTGCCCCCAGCCTCGGTGGAACATGGTGCCCAGGACAAGGGATTTGAGAGTCCTCCCAGATGGAGTTTGTTCTGTGAAGGTGGATTCCTTCTGATATCATTATGNAGTTGCCTCCATTTTAACCACATTTCCCCCCTGCTCATACACATGTATTCTGGTAAAAACAAAACCAAAACCTTACTGCAGTTTTACAACTTTCTGGCTCACACACCATGTGGTATTCTTCAAAAACGTGTTCTTCATGGACCGGTATTACATCATATAGCTCTGCCACAAAGTCCTTCTTCTAATTTTAAGGCATTTTAATTGCTCCCATGTCTATTATCACAAACAGCCCTTTACCTGACTCTCTGAAGAACTATTTGATTAGAATAATTTTCTAGAAATGGAATTGCTTTGTTAAAGTAAGTGAATATTTTGAGGTTCTTTAATCACTGCCTTCCAGGAAAGCTATACCAATTTATCTTCTCATCAACCATGTATGGGGCCAATTTACCACAAAATGAACTAGTATTGTCAGTTTAAACTTTTCTACCAATGTCCACGTGAAAATATAATCTCACTTCATTTGGGATTCATTGCTTACTAGTGATAAACCTATTTGAACGCTGACATCTCTTGGAAACTGCTAGCTTACATTCTTCCTTTCCCTTCTGGGATATCAATCATTTTCACAACATTTTACTTTGAGAACACTTTTATGTACTCCTCCTTCTATTTCACATGCTGCAAACAACGTTTCGTCATTTGTCTTAATTTTTATGATGGTGGTTTTGATTTACCAAAGTTAAAATACTTATGTAAATGACTCAATCTTTTCCTTTATAAATTCTTTTTCTAAGAAAAGAAAATCTTTTCCCAAACTGGTAAGAAAATGGTCACCAAGACTTCCTTCTAATGGTTTTTGTTTTTTACATATTCTCTTTGTAACATTTTATTCAGCACATGAAGGTATTGTGCTAATAGCTTTACAAATACTAGCTCATTTAATCTGTAAAATCACCCTGTTAGATCTTTTTTCTTTTTTAAAGATTTTATTTATTAGAGAGAGACCGAGTGCAGGGGGGAGTGAGAAGGAGAGAGAATCTCAAACAGACTCCTCAGAGCATGGAGACCAGTGTGGGGCTCGATCCCATGACTCTGTGACTACGGTAACAAAAGTAATATGTGCAGAACAGAGATTTAAAGCTAAAGCAATCTGAAGCCACATTCACTTCACTCTGCTCACATGCACGTTAATCTTTTCTTTATTTTTATTTTTTTTAATTTATTTATTTGACAGACAGAGAGACAGCCAGTGAGAGAGAGAACACAAGCAGGGGGAGTGGGAGAGGAAGAAGCAGGCTTCCAGTGGAGAAGCCNTGGTGAGAAGGAGAGAGAATCTCCAGCAGACTCCTCAGAGTGTGGAGACCAGTGTGGGGCTCGATCCCATGACCCTGTGACTATGGTAACAAAAGTAATATGTGCAGAACAGAGATTTAAAGCTAAAGCAATCTGAAGCCACATTCACTTCACTC
>NW_023179771.1:0-1039 GCF_002007445.2 Ailuropoda melanoleuca
GCACAGACACACTGGAATGATGTTTAATCTGGACACCCCTTGGCCCAGTCTCATTGACATATAAAAGTTACCAAGTTGACACATTAGCTAACCATTAATTGTATTTGAGTAGCTGTTAGTAGATTCCACACTCTTCAGCACTACTCACAATCTTATTGTTACTATATTTCCTTGGTGTTCATTACAAATATCTCACAAATAGCTCATGTTAGATAAGATAGATCCATCTTCCAGAGAGAAAATTGTGTCTCAGACAAGATAATGTATATATCTAAGGTCTTGCAGGTTATTAGGAAGAGGGTCTAAATGTAAAGTAGTTTATAGGATGCCTTGCTGCCACTCGTATCCACCTTACCGAAGCTTTGAGGTGAAGCTCTGGTCATTTTATTCCTCATACTCTTATTTAGCATCTACTATGTATCAGGCACCATAGACACTGGGGATGTGAGGTGTGTCAATTGTGGTCTCTCCCCTCCAAGTGCCTGTGTTTTGACTCTTCAGCTGGCTCTATTTCCTAAATCAGGCCAGTCTTCATGACCTGCCATATAGGCTCTGCAGTCTGACACCAGCCTATGTTTCCAGTCTTGCTTCTCACTGGTTCACCTCAGTTAACTCTCAGCGGGACCGGTCACTTCTAGTGTCATTGGGTTGCTACTATGTTAAAATGCTCTTTCCCCTTCTCTATATGTCCACTCCTCCTCATCTTTAAGGCTTAGCTCAAATTTAGGTCTTCGATAAACAAACCCAGCCTTTTATAGTGTTTTATCCTATGAGCTGTCACATCATGTTATCTGTAAGTTTTTTGTCATCAATTACCTCACTACAACCATCAGAGATGTTGGGCTACATTCTTTGGTCTCCAGCTGGTCTATGATGTCACTGAAGGAAGAGATCATGGCCCAAGTATCCTTGCCAACTCCACCCCAAACAGGTGCCTGTAGATAATAGGTTCTCCCCAATATCTGTTGGATGAATGAATGAATGAACAGACATTTTAAAATTACTCTTTGTCTTTAGGTCTTTGTTGGAAGATCAGCAG
>NW_023179772.1:0-1838 GCF_002007445.2 Ailuropoda melanoleuca
TGGCTCAGTTGGTTAAGCATCTGCCTTCAGCTCAAGTCATGATCTCAGGGTCTTGCAGCTGAGCCCTGAGTTGGGCTTCCTGCTGAGCAAGGAGCCTGGTTCACCCTCTCCCTTTGTCTCTCCCCTGCCACTCTTGTGCAAGCATGTGCACTCTCTCTCTCTCTAATAAATCAAATCTTTTTAAAAAATGGTGTAAGTGAAGGACCAGTCAAACTTTAAGTAGAATTTAGCTTTTATTCTCTATCATTCATTTATATTAATATTTTAAATTATAAAAACAATATAGCCACATTATAGANACAGGGGGAAAAAATCCATTATTTTACCATCTTAAAATATCCATTTTTATCATTTTGGTGTTTAGGGAACCCTCACCAAACCCCAGAGTAATTTGAACAAGAAAAGTTTACTATAAAGAATCATTAACTAGGAGAAAATTGGAGTAATGATGGATTGGCTAGTAAGAAGTAAGAGAATTCTTCAGAATAAAGGAATAGCAGATGTAAGGAATGGCCACTATTCCTAGGCTGGAGATAGAATACTGAAAGAAGAGGTCCCAGCCAGGGCTGAGATCTAGACCTTGTGGGAGAGGGCATGACCACAGCTCACAACAGCAGGAAAGTTGCTGTAGTGCCACAACTGCAGAGCTTACTGAAAAATCTACCCTTAAGAGCTTGTTCTTCATATGCCCTCTACGGAGCCAGGTAAAGCTGATTACATGGAGGGGGAGCTACTGGCCAGTAGGTGCTGCTGATTGCAGTGCTCTGCAGGAGCTATCACTGTAAAAGCTGACCAAGCTTTAAGATCTGGGCACCAGAGGAAGTTTCTTGCACTGTCGGAGAGACACTAGATAAGCCACTTGTACTGCAAGAGTCAGGCACTGGAGGAGCCACCAGGCCAGCACTCTCCAGTGCCCTCTACTGGCAAAGTTTAACATTCCGCCAGCTATCAAAGGAAAACTATTTAAAGGGCCGAGTCCATTTTCACAGGGCATGCAATGAATGAATTTGGAGCTGATGGATAATAAGTTGGTAACTAACACAACTATAAAACTATGTTTTCATTAATCATGGCTGGGCATAACTATGGTTGGTGAANGAGGAAGTTTCTTGCACTGTTGGAGAGACACTAGATAAGCCACTAGTACTGCAAGTCAGGCACTGGAGGAGCCACCAGGCCATCACTCTCCAGTGCCCTCTACTGGCAAAGTTTAACATTTGGCCAGCTATCAAAGGAAAACTATTTAAAGGGGCGAGTCCATTTTCACAGGGCATGCAATGAATGAATTTGGAGCTGATGGATAATAAGTTGGTAACTAACACAACTATAAAACTATGTTTTCATTAATCATGGCTGGGCATAACTATGGTTGGTGAAGGTTCCCCCAAACACCAAAATGATAAGAATGGGTTTTTTTAAGATGGTAAAATAATGGTCTTTTCTTTTTTTTCTACATGTATTTTGTACAATGTGGTTATATTGTCTTTATAGCTTAGAATTAAAATATTAACAATATAAATGACAGAAAATGAAGGCTAAATTATTTCTACTAAGAGTGTAATTGCATTTGGGAGCTCCCAGAAAATTCAATTAAAAATTTTTTTTTACCAGAAGTAAAAACTAGAGATTCATTCAAATGCCACACAATAAGTATACTAAAACATTAGAGCAAAAAAATATTTTTTTTCATAGAAGGAATCCCACTTGAATATAGACTTAAGGACTTTTTTTAAGTCTGAAAACTACAGTAATTTTATACCTCCAAACACAATTTCTTTGTATTCTCCCACCAAATAAAAATTATAGACGTTAACAACATTCCCATAATTTAGAGATTT
>NW_023179772.1:8385-9446 GCF_002007445.2 Ailuropoda melanoleuca
GCACAAAGTCTGAATCCTATTCCAGAGAAAGAAAATGGGAAGCAAATGATGCAGAGGAATGATAAAGAGACAAATAACTTTAACATAAGCTTGATAGACTGGATATGGCAGGAAGGGGGCAAATAAGATGACTGCGATAATCCAAATAAGTGATGATAAGGAACTGAACTAAGATAGCTGTGAGATGAGAGAGTGGGAGGGGAGGCATGAATGACTAATTTAAGAAGAGTTTTCTATGAGGAAAGAATATATTCCCAACTGGTTACGCAAAAGGCAAACAAAAGCATGCAAATATATATTTATAACTTTGCTGAAAAACTAATAAAATGTCAAAAGTGTTAAAGTTACCCACTTTCTTTCCATAGAAGGAGGAAATAACTCTAAATATGCAGGACCATCATCATACATACTCCCAAAACAGATTTTTCATTATAATTAAATAAGGTGTTTAGCATGGTGGTTGACACATAGTAAGTGCCAATAAATATGACCTGTTAGGTTAATATTGTTTTTAACATTGTCAAAAAAGGCCACCAAAGAAAGTAATTTTTCCCTAGAAATCTATATATTCTTTAACAAATAGTGGTTCCTCCTTAAAACCCTTTTATTAAAATTATAAATTTTTGATTGAAGTATAGTCAACATATAATAATGTTAGTTTCAGGTATACAACACAGTGATTCAACAATTTTATACATTATGCTTCCCATAAGTGTATCATAATATTTTTAACTGTATTCCCTATGCTGTTTGCCTCCTTAACATCTTTTCATGAGTTCTCAGAATTTAAACCTTCCCTGCTGCCTACAGCATAAATAATTTCATCAGATCTAATTGATGAAAAAGTCATTAAGTAAAAGAGGAAGCACATAAAGCTATTCAGCAGTGGTAGGGAGGTTACCAATGAGGATTTTCAATGTGTCTGTGCAGAGTGGGGCCCATTACCTGAAACTAATTCTATTTCTTACTTGCTGCCAAAATATTGAATTTTTTCTTGGCTGTCGGCTCCGAGCCCCAAAAACACACTCCAAAACACATCACTAAGACTGCCACTTGCCAAG
>NW_023179773.1:0-8062 GCF_002007445.2 Ailuropoda melanoleuca
AAGGTATGGTAATACTTGGTGTACATTCCCACATGGAAATAGTAGGAACCCACTGAGAAGTCCCCACCATCTTTTATCAGTAAATAAATGAGAAGCTAGAGGTGGGTGTACTAGGGAGGAAAAAGGGGTAAATTTGGGAAAAGCAGGGTTCCTCAGAGACCTCATTCCTGTGGCCTCAAGACTAGGCTGTTTCTCCATTCAACAGTTTTAAAGGAGTATTTTGTAGCTGGGGCTTTGGATTAAGCAAATTCAAAATAAATGCTGCCTTTGCAACTAATTTTATGTACTTCAAGCATTCTTCAATTCTCAGTCTCAGTATTCTCATTTGTGAAATCAAGAGACAAATTATCTAGTTTAATAAGAGGATCTATAATATGCCTTACAGAGAAGCTTGATATAAGATGAGGTTATAACTGTTCCTGCCTTCCAGAAATATATCCTGATAGGTCACTGTGTGTTCTCATTTAGCACTAGGTGGATTCAATTTGCTACCTTCATTTAAAATGCCCTTCCTCTATAGTCACAAGAGAACAAAGATGTTTCAATATCAGAAATTGAACAACACATTAAAGCAGACAATTATAGGGACATCTGGTGGCTCAGTCTGTTAAGCTATTACCTCTTGGTTTTGGCTCTGGTTATAACCTGGGGGTCCTGGAATTCAGCCCCAAGTGGGGCTTCGTGCTCAGAGGGGAGTCTGCATGGGATTGTCTCTCTCCCTCTTACTCTGCCCCTCCCCCCACTCGTGTGCATGCTCTCTCTCTCTCTCAAATAAATAAATCTTTTTTTAAAAAGCAGATAATTATATTAGTGGGTGCTAAAAAAGCACTTAATAGGATTCATCAAGTAGACCTATTAAAAATCAATAAAATTGGAATACATATATATCATTGAAATCTTGAAAGTTTACCCAGAGATCTAGCAGCCAACCATTGCTCTAGCAGATGAAACATTAATGCCACTTCTGTTTCAAAAATAAGATTTGAAAATTCACTTTTACTTTTAATATTTCATAGTCCAATAAATTAAATAAAGTAAAATGAAATACATTGTGGGAATAGTAGGGAAAACTTACCAGTCATCTATTTTTACTTATATATGCTAAATACAAATAAAATCCTAAAATAAAAATCTACAATAATTCATATGATAATTTGGTAAAATATATATGAATGCAAGATAGAAATGTTTTTTCTCAATCAAACATTATGTATGTAGAAATAGAAATGGGAAATATTTTATTAATAACAGCAACAAAATCATACATTTTAAAACTATAGAAATAATTTAAACACGAATAATTTTATTGAAAATTTTTTTAAAAGTGTTAATAAGTGAAACATCTATCATATATTCTTGGATGTGAAAGCTTATCATCATAAATGTTGATTCTCTTACAATTACAGTATAAAAATAATGTAATTCCTGGTAGGATTCCAAAGCTCTTGTTTGTTTTATAAGAGGGGGATCATTTTATACCATATTAACTAAGTCAGACTATGAGGCTACACTAATAGATCAATGATATGTGATTGTATACATGACACATATATATTACAATCCATGAAAAGGTCTGCAAAACGATGTACACACACGTTGAATGCCATCAGATGTTTCTGTCTTCTCATTTCTCTGCTGTGTTGCTGTTTAACTCCTAGAGTTTCCTCAGTTATTGGGGTGTAGATGTGGTGGGGAAATTAACAAACACAAAACAACCACCAAGACACACTTGGAAGGTTGGGACAAGACCTAGATCCTGGCCTCTCTATGCCATGGATCTGTAGTGTAATAGGGGAGAGACCACTGCCTTCTCTGGAGCTTGTAAGCTTTCCTTAATGTCCACATGCACGCTTGCAAGGACAGTGGCATCCATGTATATGTGCTTATGTGTACCCGAGTCACCATGTCATGCACGGTGAACTGAGTTCTTGTCATGGAAACCATGGTNGTATCGTCCACCAGGAGGGTACGGCTGACAGACCTGGCATGCCCACCAACAAGAAGCTGGGGGCCATTGAAGTGTTATCAGGGCTGACCGGTTGGGGAATGTTGACATAGCTCTGGATCCCACTTTGAACTCTGGAACCTGAAAACTGATTGGAAAGCTTTACTTACTATTTTGACTCATTTTCATGATGCTATCTAAAACAGCCTGCCTCCTCCTTCCCCAGCCCCAGCACACACATGCTTACACATTCCTCCCTTCCCTGCATACACTCTCTATATTCTACTCTCTATGCCATGCTCATCTCTGGTCTTTCAGTATTTCTAAAGCTGTCCTTAAATCTGTTCCTCTCCCTAAATTGTTTCCCCACTTTCCTTTAACCTTGCCTTTTCTTGTAGCTTTTTCCTAACTCATGTCCCACCATCAATGGCAAACAACTGCGAGGGGGTCTATACTCCTATAAATACCATTTCGGCTCCACTCACCCNCCCTTCGCTGCATACATGGACATTCTACTATCTATGCCATGCTCATCTCTGGTCTTGGCAGTTTTTCTAAAGCTGTCCTTAAATCTGTTCCTCTCCCTAAATTGTTTCCCCACTTTCCTTTAACCTTGCCTTTTCTTGTAGCTTTTTCCTAACTCATGTCCCACCATCAATGGCAAACACCTGCGAGGGAATCTATACTCCTATAAGTACCATTTCGGCTCCACTCACCCCCAGACATTCTGACTTCCATGCTGCCTCAACATACATTTCAGGGGACTTTAAGCGCTCTCATTAAAGTCACCAAATACCCCTTGAGTACTGAAGCAAGGGGCACTCATAGTTCCTAAATTAATGTATTTTTCAATGACCTTTGGCTGCTACAAATCCAGTTTCTCCTTTTCTTCTTAACTCTACCTGGTAGAAGTTAACTGCTCAGTTCACCTTGCTGTGTCCTGCCCAAGGTGTATCTTGGCATTTTTGAGGGATCTTTATTTGGGTCTCTTCTTTTTCTTCAGTGGTCTTATCTATTCTCATGACATTAACTAAATTCTGTAAACTGATGAATCACAAATATATCCCCATAGATCATTGTATATTTATCTTACCCTGGAAATCTCTACTCTTATGTCCCATTCATTTTTATTTTGTTTTACATTTTTATTTTATTTTATGAGAAAGAGAGACAGAAAGCAANTCTTACCCTGGAAATCTCTACTCTTATGTCCCATTCATTTTTATTTTGTTTTACATTTTTATTTTATTTTATTTTATGAGAAAGAGAGACAGAAAGCAAGGGCTGGGGGAGGGGCCAAGGGATAGGGAGAAACAGACTGCCTGCTGAGCAGGGAGCAGGAAGTGGGGCTCTATCCCAGGACCCTGGGATTATGATATGAGCTGATCACAGATGCTTAACCCACTGAGTCACTCAGTTGCCCCACTCCCATTTATTTTAAACTCATATAAGAGAACAGATCTTCACAAATGCATCTTAAAACCTTTTCCACTTTCCTCAGTTAGGAGACAGTGGTAGGGAAATTATAACAATGACACAAGAAAAAAAGTAAAAAGGGAATATATCTTGATTTCTTATGTCAGTTGGTGATATCACCACTCATCAGTTTCCCAAAATAAAAGCCCCACAATTAACCTCACTTCACATATAATGTCCAAATAGTTTTTCTACTTTCAACAAGAAGGACTGAGCACACACTAGTCTTATCTCCTTCCCTCAGTCAAATGCCCAAAAAAGTTAGAACGGAAATTCCAGACAAAAGGACAATGAAATTGTGATATGGGGAATAGAAAAACAAAGACATGCTAAGTTATGTTCTTAGGGGAATAATATGGATGTAAATTAAATCTAAATATTTATTATGAAATTCTCAATGTATATATTCTAAAAATATCAAGTTGAATATTTTAAAATTAAATGTTAAACTTTCAAAGTATAAGGGAAAGTAAATGAAACAAAGATCTTAATCCATCTAACAGAAAGCATTAAAAAAGGAATGAAGAGGGGTGCCTGGGTGGCTCAGTTGGTTAAGCACCTGAACCTCGATTTTGGCTCAGGTCACAACCTCAGTCAGGGTTGTGAGATGGAGTCCCCTGTAGGCTCTGAACTAGGTGTGGAGCCTGCTTAAGGCTTCTCTCTCCCTCTGCCTTGCTCCTTTTCCCCCCCTCTTAAAAAAATGGGATGAATAGGAACAGATACTCAATTGTAGCGTGATTGAGGGAGGGGGTTGAAAAACCCTCTCCTGAAAAGCAACTGCAAAACTGGTAAAACTGTCAATAACACCATCTTAACACCCTGAAAGCCATCAGAAACATCAGCCCGTTCATGAAAACTATAGAACTTTGGGAAATAACTGCCACGTTATTGACATTCTGGCTGGGGCTGCCCTCATTATCCCCACTGCCTCCAGTCCTGTCAGCAGTGATAAAACAGGGAGAGCTGACAGCTTTGTTCCACTGCCTGAGCTGGCTTCTTTGATTTGGAGCTTGTAGGTCAGTGTGGTGATGTTGGTGGCAGGCCAGTAGGGAGGCCCAAGGCTCTACTAGCTTGAGGTTGTGACCATCTTTGGGTTGAGCCATGGATTAGCGGACTAGCTGGGTATTTCATAGGGAGTTCTAGTGAACTGGCAGATGGATTTCCAGCCATAACATCAGTTACAAAGTAAAGGACTAAACACTCCTCATAAAAAATAGACACTGTTAGGATAAAGAAAGCAAGAAATAACTATACTCTGCACATTGGAGTCATACTGTAGATGCCAAGGTACATAAGTTGAAAGTAAAAAGGTGGGAAAACATATACCATAGAAACAACAACTGTAAGATGGCTAGAGTGGCTATACGAGTATCAGACAAACAAGTCTTCAAGACAGGAAATATTATAAGACAAAGATATTTCATAGTGAAAAGAGGAGAAATACCAGAAAGATAGACATGTATAAATGCACATGGAATAACACTAGGTTCCTAAAATTCATGAAAGAAAACTGACAAAATTAAAAGAAGAAATAAATGATTCAACACTATCATTTGGAGATTCCGATATTCCATTCTTATTAATTAGACAATTAGAAAAACAGCAAAGAAACAGAAATCNGGCTAGAGTGGCTATACCAGTATCAGACAAACAAGTCTTCAAGACAGGAAATATTATGAGACAAAGATATTTCATAGTGAAAAGAGGAGAAATACCAGAAAGATAGACATGTATAAATGCACATGGAATAACACTAGGTTCCTAAAATTCATGAAAGAAAACTGACAAAATTAAAAGAAGAAATAAATGATTCAACACTATCAGTTGGAGATTTCGATATTCCATTCTTATTAATTAGACAATTAGAAAAACAGCAAAGAAACAGAAATCTTGAACAACATTATGAATCAAAATGACATTTATAGAATACACAACATTGTGTATGATAGACTATAGTCTGGGTGACAAAATAAGCCTCAATAAACTTTAAAACAGTAAATCATACAAAGTATCTTTCTCGGTACAATGGGACTAATTTAGAGATCTCTAATAGTAAGAAACAACTTTAAGCAACACACTTTTAAATAATCGATGGGTTAAAGAAGAGGTAGCCAGGGAAATTAAAAACTATTTTGAATTACATAAAAAAGAAAACAGAACATACCAATACTATCATGTACAGTTAGAGCCTAGATCAGAAAAGAAGGTCACGAATCAATCACCTGTACTTGTACCTTAAGTAGTTGTAAAACAAAGACCAATCAAACCCAAAGTAGGTGCGGGTGATATAATTAGGAAAGGATCAATAAAATGGAAAATTGAAAACAACAGAGAAAATCCATGAAACCAAAATTTGTTCTTTGAAAAGATAAAATTGAAATAATACTAAATCACCAAAAATAATAATAAATCACCAAAAATAATAATAAATTACCAAACAAATAATAATAAATTACCGAACTGACTCAAGGAGAAATAGGAACTCTGTACAGACCTATAATAAATAAAGAAATGCAATTACTCATTTAAATTTTTCTACAAAGAAACCCCAGGCTCAGATGGCTTCATTGATGAATTACATGAAAAATCAGCATAAGAACTAATATTAAATGTTTCTCAAGAGTTTTTTTTTTTAATAGGGGAGAGTTTTTAAAAATCCAACCCATTCTAGTCCCCATGGTGGAATTAGTGATTATAAGGAGGTGAAGGACCAGAGCTCTCTCTGCCAGATGAGGATAGAGTAAGAAGTTGTCCTTCTGTGAGACAAGAAAAGGCTTCTGACCAGGAATCAATTCACTGGAATCTAAAATTTGGACACCCCAGACTTCAGACTCTGAGGATATGTTGTTAAAAGTACATATATAAAAATCCAACTCATGCTAGGATTATAGTGTGTCCTTGAATCTAAAGCTAGACAAAGACATCACAGAAAACTATAGATAAATATCTCTGCAGTGAATAGACATACGAAGTATTAACGTAATAGCAAATAAAATTCAGCAACATCTAAACAGAATTATATACTTAGATTAAGTGCGATTTATCTCATAATAAGGTTGGTTTTACATTTCAAAATCAGTGACTGTAATATGCCTTATTAATAGAATAAAAACCAAAAACTTCATGGCCATCTCAATAGCCACAGTAAAAGAATTCATCAAAATCCTCTACTCATTCATGAAAAAGCTCTTCCCAAAATAGAAATAGAAAGGAACTCCTCAATCTGATAAAGGGCATCTGTGAACAAACCTACAGCTAACATCATACTTGCCTTTAAGATTTAGAAATAGGAAAAGTTATCTGCTTTTGCCACTGGTATTCAACATTGTAGTGAGGATTCTAGGTAATGCATGAAAGAAAACAAATGAAAATGCCCACTTCTGCAAGGAAGTTATAAAATGATTGTTATTCACAGAGGGCATGAACCTATATGTAGAAAATTCTAAGGAATCCATAAAATAGTTCAAAAATTAATCAATGAGTTTCACAGGGTCGCTGGATATGAAGTCAAGATAAAATATCAATTGTGTGTTTATAAATAGCAGTGAACAATCTGAGAATAAAATTAAGAAAATTTTATTCACAATAGCATCAAAAATTTTAAAATAGGAATAAATTTAACAAAAAATACACTATTGTACACTGAAAACTATGAAACAATGCTGAGAGAAATTAAAGAAGCTCCAAATAAATGGAGAGACATTCCATATTTATGGATTGGAAGACTCAAGATAGTCGATAGAGTTAAAATATTTATAAATACAGAATATTTCAGTATCTCTCAGTTATCCCCCAAATTACCTGTAGTTTCAACAATATCCCTAACAAAGGGCCAGGTCCTTTTGTAGAAAAGGCTAAGCTTATCCTAAAATTTATATGGTATTGCTATGTGCTTGTATCTTATACCATACCAATTGACAAAAATCAATTAAAAATGGATTAAAGATTTAAACATAAGACCTGGAACTGTAGAAGAAAACATAATGGAAAAGCTTTATGACATTGGAATTGACAGCAATTTGTTTTCATTTTCTAAAGATTTTTTTAATTTATTTTAGAGAAAGAGTGCACGAGAGGGGAGAGAGGTAGAAGGAAAAGGAGTGGGAGAGAGAGAGGGGTAGCAGACTCCCTGCTGAGTGGGAAGCCCACCATGGGACTGGATCTCAGGACCCTTAGTTCATGACCTGAGGGGAAACCAAGGCTCTGACACTTAAGCAACTGAGCCACCTAGGCACCCCTTGAAGTAATTTCTTCTATATGATACCAAAAGCACAAATAACAGCAGCAAAATTAGACCAATGAAACTGCTTCACGCTTAAAACTTCTGCACAGCAAAGGAAACAGTCAACAGAGTGAGAAGCCAGCCCTCATAACAGGAGAAAATGTTTACAAACTATATCTGATAAGGGTTTAATATCTAAAATATATAAGAAACTTCTACAACTCAATAACAAAAAACAAATCAATTTTTAAAAGGCAAAAGAACTAAGTAGACACTTTTCTAAAGAATACATACAAATGGCCAACGGTATATAGAAAGGTGCTCAACGTCACTCACCATCAGGGAAATCAAATCAAAACCATAATTAGATATCACCTCACACCTGTTAGTTAGGATGGCTATTAGAAAAAAAGTAATAA
>NW_023179774.1:0-1604 GCF_002007445.2 Ailuropoda melanoleuca
CTTTACATCAAAAACTAGGGATGTACTGTATGGTGACTAATATAATATAATAAAAAATTATTATTAAAAAATAAAATAAAAAAATTGTAATTTAATAATTTTTGCTTGGTAATGCATTACTACAGTTCAGACATCAAAATGATAATAAAAGGTATATTTTGAGAAAAATAAAGTAAGAGGTCAAATACAATTTCATATTTGGTATACAGCTGGAAAAATAAAACATGTTCATCAGGATCCAGTGTTGCTGAGGTTGTTAAGATACAGAGACTTGTGTATGCTTTTAATATGAATGTAAGTTAGCAAAAGATTTTTGGAGATAAAAATCACACATATGAACAGTGAAATCTCTTATTTAGGTTAGATGGGGAGTTGTTAAAATGTATACTATTCTATATCTTGTATACCTTTGGGGGTCATTAGCTAATATTTATTAATTTTATAACAATTGTCAAGATGTACTCTTTATTTTAAAAGTTGTGTATTGAGTGTTTCCCAAAATTTTGACAAAATGTTTGAATTAAACAAACTCTAAAGTTCACTTTTTTTTTTTTCCTGAATTTGTTCTATATTTCCATGATGACAAAATGGAAGAACAAAAAGAAATCAGAATAAGGCTTTAGGACATTACAGAAACACTTCTAAACATCACTAAATCTTGGCTAAATAAATTTAAGATTAAACATTCTCCACAGGATTTCTCAAGAAAGTGATCTTAACTTTAAGTTTAGGAAATAATTTGTGGAGAGATGACCACACTTTTCTCTCTGAGCTCTAACGTATCTAACACCGTAATTGTGGCAAATGAACACTGGTGAAGGAATAGTTTTAAAAATGGAGAGAAGATTTTCTGCCATGGTAAACACCACAGAGTACTTAGATACGATTAGCTCATATGCCTTTTGAGGCAAACTTTAATCCCTCTTTTCATTAGCTAAAGTTATGTCTCCATGTGGACTATATGAAGCAAGCTGGCTGTGGTCTAAATTACTATCAAGAAAAATACTAGCTCCCTGTGGCTGGCAACATAACCTGGTCGAGTAACATGGCAACTTATGTGAAACCAAACTTAGATTTAATATCATAATCAAAACCAATTTCTTTCAGTTAGAGTGATAATTGTCTCAGAATATCTTAATTCCTGTCAACGCCTAAAACCATGTGTCACTTATTAAAAATGATGTTAATGCTATGGACATAAACTTAGGCTATCACATTTATTACATAATAAAATTTATTTATTTATTTATTTATTTATTTATTTATTTGCCAAAACAGATTTATTAATAATTAAATAGAAGTAGAAAAAGAATATTTGGGGGATGATGAAAGGCAGAGACCAAGAGGACAAAAAAAAAAAAAAATCCATTATATCAGTGCTTCCCAGCCTTGGGCTTCTGATGCCTAGAGAGCCATACACTCATTGCAAACAATGTGTAAGTCCAAGCATTTATCAAGTGTCTTTTGTAGATTACTTGAATAAAATTTAAATGCATATATGTGTTTTTCAGAGTATATAAATTCTATGAGTAATAATGTGCAATTAATTCAATATTTCATTGTTATAACTATATTTTTCATAATGTATTTTTTCAATATGCAAT
>NW_023179775.1:0-4513 GCF_002007445.2 Ailuropoda melanoleuca
CATTGTCTAAGAAAAAGCAATTGTTAAGTTAGACTTAAAGAAATTAAAATATTCTGTGCATCAGACATAGTTTTAGAAAATAGATAAGCCAGGGGCACCTTGGTGGTACATTCAGTTGAGTGATGGGCTCTTGATTTCAGCTCAGGTCATGATCTCACGTTCCTGGGATCAAGCCCTGAGCTGGGCTCCACTCTTAGTGTGGAGTTTGCTTGAGAGTCTCCCTACTTCCCACTTCCCCTCCACTTGTGCTGTCTCTCTCTCTCTCAAATAAATAAATAATTTTTTTTAAAAATAGACAACCCAAAAGCTGGAAGAAAATAATTGTGAAACACATAACAAATGATTTGTGTAGAATGAAGTTCTCCTACAACTTGATCATTAAAAGACATACATCTATTTTAAAATGGACAGAAGTGAACAGCCATTTCACCAAAGAAGATATACGAATAGCCATAAACATATAAAAATGTGTTCCAAAACTAGAGAAATGTAAATTAAAACCACAAAGAAATATGTACGGCTGCTCAGGCAAGCTAAAATGAAAGAGGCTAAAACAATAAGCAAGGGTGTGGATGTGATTTTCTGAAATTTCATAAATTTCTCAGCATGTATAAAATAGTACAACACTTAGAAAACAGATTTGGCAATATGAGTTCTCTGTAAATAGACCCTGAGACAGTGTTTGGGGCATAAGGTATTTATGAAAACTTTAATGCTAGTGAAAGGAAAGGCAAGGCAGTAGGGTTGGACAGAGAGAAATAGAATTGTAATATAGCCCTGAAAAAGCTGTGTCCAATCCCGGAGAGAGCTTGGCATGAATATTGACTATTAACAGTGATCTTCAGATAGACCTCAATGAACTGGCATTTTATTTGTGTACCTGCAGCCTTAACTTTCCCTGAGGATTACGGTTAATTATACCTGCTGATATGGTATGCCTTCTTCTTGCTTCCTGGTTCTTGTGCCCAAGAGCCCAAAGTCCCCAGATAGTAGTCACAGCTTATAATTAAATGTAAATCTTGCTGGAAAAAGTACACACTCTGTACACCACCAGGACCTGTGAGCACACAGAGTCACTGTTAGGACAGAAAGCACAATATCTCCCATGACCTGTGTACTCTTCCCATTGTGGTCCTAGCACGTATGAAGGTCGTTGATTCAGTGTGTACATTGACTCCAAGAGGATACCATCCCATAGAATACGGCTTGAGCTGATGCTTCAGATGTGCCTTTTGCAAGCTGTGTGAATGCTCTGTTAGGGGGTAACTTGCAGTATATGATATAACCAACGGATTGAATAGTCCTGAGCTCACTCTCTCAGTTCTTTGGTTATAACCTGTGTTCCCTGGTCTGACACAATGTTGAGTGAAATCCTGTGCCAGTGAATGAAACACTCCATAAGCTTTCAGAGAGTGGTGCTGCTGAGGCAATGCAGGTAGAAAGACAATCCCACACCCAGAAAGCATGTCTATTCTGTGAGATCAAGCTGCCCACGTGGCAGGATTAAAAGGACAAGTAGAGTCAACTTGTCATGAAGTGGTTAGTTGGTAACCATGAGAAATGGTGCACATCGAAGTCTCGACGTCAGTCTCTACCACTAGAAGGTCTGACATTCCGTGTTGGCAATAGCTGGCTCAGTCTTGGTTGTGTGGGGTTCCACAGTGTTCAACCCTTCGGCAGCTGTATCGCATCCTCTATGGCCTCCAAGTTCACGTGCAAGCACTGTGGTGGCTGCAAACCGGAGGGTGACTGATTATGCTCTTCTGTCAGCTTAGCTGCACCCTCCACAGTGGATAGTCTCTGGTGGGCAATAACGTGTGGTGCAAAGACCTTCACAACATATGCCCACATCATTCTGCCTCCCCAGACCTCCCGGACTCTGGTCTTTCAGTCTTTTCTTGTCGGTCTCCTGACCAGCCCTAATTCACCACTGCCACTGATTCTGTATATGTTCCAGCCTCAGGATTCTTTTTTTCTACAGACTGGGGGCATCACCTAAGCCTCAGTATAGGGGCCAACACTTAAAATAAAAGCAAAATCTGTTTGCAGAATATATATCATGCAACCAAAGGGAATAATGTGGATGTGTATGCAGTGATATGATTTTTTAAATATGATTTATTGAAAGAGTTGAATAGCAGTGCGTGTGGAATTATTTCAATTCTAAAAAAAAATATTTCAAACAAGATGTGTGTGTGTGTGTGTTGAGAGAGAAATTCATGGAATCGATCATTTCAAATGGTCAGTGGAAATTATCCTTGGTTATGGATGTGGGGAGAAGGAGAAGCCAACATTCACTTTTTTTTTTTATAGATTTTATTTATTTATTTGACAGAGAGAGAGACAGCCAGAAAGAGAGGGAACACAAGCAGGGGGAGTGGGAGAGGAAGAAGCAGGCTCCCAACAGAGGAGCCTGATGTGAGGCTCAATCAGGACTCTGGGATCACACCCTGAGCAGAAGGCAGAGGCTTAATGACTGAGCCACCCAGGCGCCCCTACATTCACTTTTGTATTAAACATGCCAGTATTATTTATTTTCAATAACAGGCAGTATTTTAAAAGTAAATACTGTTCCCTTATCTTTTGAAAGTAACAATTTGTTCCTGTAAGAATTAAAAAACTGAGGGGCTCCTGGGTGGCTCAGTTGGTTGAGTGTCTGTCTTTGGCTCAGGTCATGATCCTGGAGTCTCAGTATCTAGCCCCATGTAGGGGTCCCTGCTCAATGGGGATTCTGTTTCTCCTTCTCCCTCTGCACCTCCCCCCACTCATACTTTTTCTTTCTCAAATAAATAAATAAATAAATAAAATATTTAAAAAAGAGAATTAAAAAACCCCCTAACCCAACTGTAGTATCACTAACATAATGACAGAATAATACAATGTGACAACTGCTGGGAAAAAGCCAAGAACAGAATGCTCTGAAACTGAATGCAAGGGAGCAATTAATTCAGCATAATGGGATCTGGATGCTCTCATATTCTCTTCTTTTTCCTAAAAAAATGGCTAAATCATTTACATTAAGGGGAATTCACCTGACTCTCCTCCCATCCAGTTAAGGATTGATTAAAGTATTCAGCTGGGCTTTTTATTCCCTGTGGGGGGAGCATTAGCATCCCAAAAGGCCACTAACAAAGCTTCATGGAGGAAGGACTAGTATCAGGAAGTCATCCTAATCCTGTGTACCTGAGGCTGGGGTGAAGTGGCTTCATTCTTGGTTCATATATCTGAGCCTGGAGTGTAGACTTAATGGCCCAGACCTCGGTAAGTACCTGAAAACCCTTATGTTCCAATTAGATACCATCAATCAAGAACATTAAGGTGGATAAAATGTGTCCTTGATGAACTGTTAGTATTTTACTATTTAATAGGGGCTTAAATCTCACGATATAGTTAAGAGTGCTCCAGAGAAACAGAAGCAATAGGATATGTATTGGGTGCTGAGGATTACATATAGAGTTTGAGAAGTCCCACAATCTGCCACTTAGAGTTGGCGGTCCTAGAAAGTTGGTGGTAATTCAGCCTGAGTCTAAAGACCAGAGCACCAGGGTAGTAAGGGCAGGAAAAGATGGATTGATGTCCTAGCTCAAGCAATCACACAGGAAGGCCTGAATTCTTCTTCCCTCCCCCTTTTGCTCTATTCAGGCCCTAAACTGATTGGCTCAGGCCATCCCATACTGGGAAGGGCAAACTGCTTTATCTATGAATTCACAGATTTTAATAAATCACATATGGCTAGGTTTTGTACAAATTCCATTTAATCACTTAATTTTAACATAGAGGCCTCCAAGTTGAGGATATGAGTCTTCATTCATTCATTAGATGTCATGGGAAATGTGATATGATTATATGGGAGACCATAAACTAGAGGAAGGAGAAGCAGCAGAAATATTATCAGCAAGAGCACACTACGCTCTGAGTTACCATTCCTCTCATTACTGAGTTAACCCTGACCTAAAATTTGGATTAATTTGTGTTCACGAGGTAAGCAGGGTTAAAACAAACAAACAGCAACAAAACAAGGACTAGTTTTCCAAGCGGGAGAAAAACAAGTGTTGCTCAAGTTTTGTAATATTGAAAATGTCAAGTTCTGCCCTAGGTTCCTCTATGTAAAATAAAAATGTTATACTATTATATAAAAATATGTATCCTTTAAAGAAATGACTGCTTTGCACAGATCACGGCGTTCTTTCTTCAGATCATCTTCTGCAGCAATAACACGGGAGCAGGAAGCATTATGATGTGTGTGTTTGGGGCTAACCAACCACCCATAGCAGCAGAGGACTGGAGTGGGGGTGTAGGTCCAAGAGCGTGGAAGTGTATATACCTAATAGGGGAGAAGACAGGGCTTTGCATTTCAGTCAAGTTATTTGACTTGGGGAAGTGGGGGTTATTCGTATTTTCTTAAGAGAAAGAGAATGACTGACATTACAGAAAGACAACTCTGGCAGCTGGCACAAAGGCATTGTGTAACACCCGTGCACACATGTGGCCTCTGTGATACTGGTGGTGAGTA
>NW_023179775.1:4711-9018 GCF_002007445.2 Ailuropoda melanoleuca
CAGAAGTTAAACTAAGCAAGGAATTCAATCTAAAAAGATGGACTTAAACCCAGAGAAAAAAACTCAAGAGCTCAACAAAATGGTCACATTACTAGCAGCTCAGAAATGCAGAAGGCATGTCCATAAGCTTAGGGATTGTGAAGGAGAGGTTAAGAGAAGGGTACGGGAGATAAATGTGGACACACACGCACACGCACATGCACAAAACAATATGTTCGAGAAAAAGAGAAATGTGTGGGCGCCAGGGTGGCTCAGTTGCTGAGCATCTGACTCTTGGTTTGGTTCGGCTCAGGTCATGATTTCAGGTTCCTGGGATTGAGCCCTGTGTGGGGGTCTGCGCCCCTTGAGATTCCTCCTCCCCTCCCTCTGTTCCGACCCCTGCTCACACTCTCTCTCTCAAAAAAAGAAATAAATAAGATCTTAAAAAAAAAAGGAATGGAGAAAAGATAAACGCAAGAGTGAGGGAACAAGCATGTGTAGAAAAGAGGCAATATTACAAAGGTTGATACTGATTATATACAAAAGAAATCTACAAGACTTTGGCAACATATGTGAGAACAAGAGAGGACGAGAAAAGAACAAGGCAGCAAAATAAACAACTGACCTATGTACCACTTTATGGGCTAGCATCAGTTCCCTAGTGACCAGGAGCTGGTATAAAAGCAAATCGTATGTGCTAAATTTATGTTTATTTGTAATGTACCTTTTAACACTTTGAAATATTTACAGCTTCTTTAAATAATGTCCACAAGTTATCNCGTCAACAAGTTATCTTCAATAATATTGCTTTCATGCTAGCACAAAGGAGTAGCCTGGCACCAGTTATATTAAAATGTATCTTTCTGACTTAAATGTTTCCTTTTATTCCTCATGTTTTTCCACTTGTAAATAACATTGACTCTGCAAGATTCCCCAGGCATGCAGATTGGAAAGCAAGCCAAGGTTTGCAGAATGGGATTGGTGCTGGCACGAGGCAATCACCCATGGGTAGCAGTTATCCTCACATAGTCCATTTCAGTCCTTCATTCCTTTAGCCTCTAGCTGAGAAAGATCATTTGTTTTTATCCAACAAATATTTACTAAGAATCAAATGGGTGNCTTACTAGGAATCAAATGGGTGAAAGCGTCAAGGAACACCAAGATAAACATGAAATATGCCCCGACCACAAAGAGATCAGTGAAGTGGGAGGAACAGATGTGAAATAAATGTCAAATAAATACTCATATGATAAACTTGCAAAAGGTCATAAAGCAAAGCATATTCTATCTTGGATGTAAGGTGAAGAAATGTTCCAGGAAAGGATTCTAAAGGACATGATATCTAATTTAGAATTTGGACAAAGGCAGGCAAGGAAAACAAGAGTGTTTTTATGAAATGTAAAAGCAAAACACTTGAAACAGCGTCGTATTCTAGAAATTGAAAGAAGTTGACTGGGACATAAAGAGGAGAGTTCGTCATAGAAATTTAGGAGACTGGTAACTAACATCCCTCTCTAGCCAGGATTATACTGCGATCATTATTAGAATTGTTTAGTCCTACATTTTCTCTTTTTTGTTCACTACATAGAAAAAAATACATTACTTTCCTCACAACATTTCTCTTTATCTAAAATGCTTACACCCTTATCATATCACAGAGCGAATTTATGATCATTGTGGATTTTAAACTTCTAATTTGTGGCCTCATTAAGTATTATGGAAATAATAATACTCCTAGATGGTAAAAATAATCAACAAATCTAAAATACTAACTGTGGTTCTACTATAACTTTTACAATCCCTTTTACAAAGTTGGCATACCATTTTACAATCCCATCAGCAGTGTACAAAGGTAAAATTTCTCCCAAATCCTTGCCAACACATATTATAATTTTTTTTTTAATTTTAGACAGCCTATAGGTGTGAAATGGTATCTTGCTGTGGCTTTGACTTGCATTTTCCCGATGGTGAATGATGTGGAAATCACTTACACCTGCATTATTGAATTATAAAGATTTTCCCTAAATTCTGGTTGCATGTCCAGATATAGGGTTTGCTAATACATTCTCTTATTCTGTGGTTGCTCTGTTGACTTTCTTGATGGTGTACTTTGAATCACAAACTTTAAAAAAAGTTTAAGTCCAATTAATGTATATTTAATGTATTTAATGTGGCACCTGGTCTCCCAGCAGGCCTGAGCACCAGGCTGCCATGGTGCTTGCTCTCCTGCAGGCTCTCTATGCCATGCCCTCCCTCAGGCACCCTGGGCCCAAGTCCTCCTCTGCTTGGAGACCTACTTCAGCCCATTCTCTACACGCTGGGACTGGGAGTTGGTCATCTGGACCTTCTAGATTCGCGCTTCAGTGCCCATGACATGGGCACAGTCCGGCCTCACAGATTGCTCAGAGGAGACCCAGCGCAGGAAGATGCAGCCCGCTGCAAGGGGAGATGCCAAGTGACCCAGGGTGAGCACACAGGCCTTGCACAAAGCACGGGGCTCGCAGGGCCCAGCACAGGATGCAGGCACCTAGCCACNATAGCCACAGGTCACAAGAAATCCCAGTGAGGGCAGCCCTGGTGGGGAGGCCACAGAAGGGTTCCAGAAGAGGCAGACCATAAGGAAGACAACAGGACAGAGCTTCCCAAAGAGGTCAATGGAAGAATCAGAGGTTTGCAGAAGCCTTGGGAAGACTCGGAGGCCCTGGAGATGTTGGCTGAACCGCTGTCCTTTGGTCAGAAAAGGTGTGTCACAAACCCCCATCAACACTGGATGATTTACTCTTCTTTGGTTTTAGGAATCAGTGCGTACCTGCCATGAGAACTCACATTGCGTTAAGTCTAGGATATACTTACTTTTCAGGACTAGGTTTTTCTAGAGGAAGTGCTAAGCATGGGTCTCTCCATTCTTTTCTTTGCGCAACTTGTCTCTATTTTCAGGAGCAGATTCCTGGTGCTCATCACCCCTGCTCACCCTGAGGACTGGCCCCTATCACCACCCACAGTGGACGTGACCACGTGGGTTGGGGGTGCTCACTGATGAAGCCCCAGTGCTCAGTTCACAGCAGGGACCCCAGATCTTCTGCTGAATGAGGGAGGGCCTGAGGGAGGATGGGAGTGAGGGAAAGAGGGAGGGAGGGAGGAAGGGTGGAAGGGGTGGAGGGGAAGGAAAGAGGCGAGGGAATGAATGACCGAGTGAATAAATGATGTAGTGAGGAAGGGAGTGAAATCACGGAAGTAGGGTCCCTACATCAGGAGCCATTATTTGGGGTGAGGCCCAAGGGCATCATAGCCGGGCCCTGGATGGTGGCTTAGGGCAAATCCAACCATCCTCCCAGTGCTGACCATCCTCCTCGGACCTGCTGTCATCCTGGATCCTCTCCACCTCCTCCTCAAACAATTCTGAATGTTCCCAGGAACAGGGTGGCAGGAGGGGAGTCTCAGGAGGGGCTTCCCAGATCCTGTGCCCCAGAGGAAGCTGTGACAGTAGCTACAGGCCATTGTATCATGAAGACTGGGACCAAGGATCCCATCCATCTCCTTGGGCATTAGTGTTGGTGCCTAGCCTGCTTTCTAAACCACTGCTGTGATGAACATTCCTGAAAATACATCTGTGAAAAACCGAGCAAAAGTTTCCAGGGGTGAGTCTGAGGACGAGCATGCTAGGTGATGGGTGCACCTGTGACCTGGGATGGGCGCTGCTCACTCTTCTCCTGGACAGGGACCCTTCTCTCCAAGGGACCAGTGGGGGACATTCTCCCCAGGGCTGCTGGTCCCCAGACCAGATACCTGTTAGTTGGAACGTGACCAGTGCTTCCTCCATAGGGTTTCCTTTGCCGGAGCCCTTCCCCGGGAGCTCCCACATCTCTGACACATACTCCCTGCATGCCTATCCTCCCCCTTGGACTTGCATGTGTTTGGTCTCTGTCCCTGTGGAACCCAGTGACTTGGAGCACGGTTTGGACCAGAGGCAGGGGAAACCTTTCTCTGGCCTTGGGTTGTGAGCAATGCTTTTGCCCTTTGTGGTGTGTCTACTAGCTTTCTGCATTTCCCTGGTTTCTGTGTGGGTCACAGGAAGAGCCAGCTGTTTCCTGTCTGAGGTCAGGCCGTGGTGTCCCAGCAGGAACAGGGGTCTCGGCCCTGAGATTGTGCCCATAATTCCTAAAGTGGTCTCTATGATCATGTCTGATCTGTAATCCATCAGGGATTACAGTATCAAATAAGGGAAATGCTGTGTCAAATAAACACAGAAAAAGAGATTCCCCTTTGAAAATAGGTGGGCAGACACGAAGGTACCTATTGTGTGATTCTACTTACAGAAACATCTGGAA
>NW_023179776.1:0-784 GCF_002007445.2 Ailuropoda melanoleuca
GTGATAGTGAGGGCTCTTCACAGATAGAGGGCCATTGTCTGTGAGCCCTGGCATGGAAAGGTGGAGAATTCTCATTGGGATTCCCTCTCTGACCCTTAGGATATGCAGCAAAGTGACATTTAATTTTTTAAACATTGTGGGACTTCCTGGTTTTCCTTGCATTAGGACTACAGGCTCAATTCCCCTGTGGTCTAAGAATAGAGTCTAGTTAATTTCAGGCTTTTAAAATTTGTAGACTTGATTTCTGACCCAACATACCGTCTATTTGGGTAATATTCTATGACCATTAGAAAAGAATGTATTCTGCACTTATTATGGAATGTCCCATATATGTCAGTTAGGTGACTGGGGGAGAGGGGCCCTCGGGGGCTCTTGTGGGAGAAGGAAGTCGGGTAAGGGGACCCCAGGCAGTTGTGACCTCACTTCCCTGACAACAGAGCCCAACAGAATTTGGAACCCGGGTAACCAGGCACCCACATTGCAGAGCCAAACCCCTGCCCAGCTCATTTCATTGGAGATCCTCGAACGAAGAACATGTTTTCGTGCTGCATCCCCAAGTCCGGATGCTGCAGGCTGAGGAGAGCGCGCCCTGCAAACACTTCCCCTCGCTGGGGAGGTCGTGTCAGGGCTCCCCGACGCCTCTGGCCATTTGGCAGGAAGGACCGAAAGGTGACACCAGGAGGCCCAGAGCCGGCCAGCCCAGCCCCACACGCTCTGATCTGACTGTGCAGCCCCAGGTCCCCTCCGTGTGAGCGTGTGCGTGTGCGTGTGCGTGTGTGTGTGT
>NW_023179776.1:895-1777 GCF_002007445.2 Ailuropoda melanoleuca
GGGTGTGCGGGGGCTGCACCCTTCTGCCCAAGCTTTCTCCCGAGCCCTGCAGGGATGGGTCACTGAGTTCCAGGTGCAGGGCTATGCCACACACAGGTCTGTGTCTGATCTGGGAGCAGCAGGGGGACTGGGTAGGAGGACAATGGGAAGGGCCTGGCAGGGCTGTGATGCCTCTGGGCTGGCTACTGGTCCCTGTCTTTGCAGAAGGCTGAGGATGATACCGAGACGGAGCTGGTGGACATGCCTTCCTCTCCAGGAGCAGGGACAGTGCATCACCTGGGAAGGCTTGTGACTCCACCCAGGCCACTGTCCCCAGTAACCATTCACTCAGTGAGTGTGATCCAGGAGCTGGAGACCTCGGAGGCCGAACCCGAGGGTGAGAAGGCAGGGGCTGTGTGCATGGCGTATGCGGGGATGGTTCGGTGCCAGACCCACAGGGAAGAGCCCCCAGAGGCTTGTATGGGTCCAGAAGCAAGGACCAGGCTCAGAGCACCCAGTGGGTGGACTGCAGTCGGGGAGATGTCCCGGGGAGTGTTCCTTCTTGGCTGCGGCTTCTCTGGGTGCCCCTGGGCTGGGTTCTGTCTCTGCAAAGGCACAGGGAGAGGCAGGCAGGAGGGTGAGCTTTTCTCCTTTCGCAGCTGCTCTACCATCTGAGGAACTAGAGCCGGCTCCAAGTACTTCAGAGGCTCTAGAGGGAGGCGAGGTGCCTGCAGCGACTTCAGCAGGAGACCAGGAGCCAGCGGGTGACCTCGCAACTGCCCACGGAGAGCCTGAAGCTGTGCAGGAAGAGCCTGCTGGACAACCTGCCCATGGAGAGCCTGCCTGTGCTCCTGTTCCTGCCCCTGCGCCTGCCAGAGCCACTGCCCTTGCCCCTGCCTGGGC
>NW_023179777.1:0-7646 GCF_002007445.2 Ailuropoda melanoleuca
TGTGGGTAAAGTTGTTGCCCATCTATCTTTACAGAATGCCCACAGTGTATAGTTCCCAGGAACATGCCATGCGATTTCACATCCTTTTTTTCTTTGTCTCTACTGAATCAAAATAGATTTCCATTCGTCTGAAATGTTAGCATATGTGGGAAAACTAGAGTCCAGAAACTCTCAATAGCACAGTGCCAAAAATTTAGGTTTTGAGATCTGACCTACCTGAAGGTTGTTTTTGAGTTTTCCATTTATTAGATAAGATATTGGCTACCGTATCTCATTGAAGCTCCTATCTAAAAGGATTAAATGAGAATTAAGAGGAAATTGACTATCTTAAATGGTAAGATAGCACTGAATAAAAATAGTTAGAGGAATTAAAATTTTGACAGAATGATATTCGGTGTTGTAGTAAGTAAGTAAACATCATGACCATCTAAAATGGGTCTTATAGGCGTGCCTTTAAATTAACATTCCTGAAGTTTTTTATAAGGCATATCTTTTTAATTCCTCCTGAGGTCTTTTCTACCCTATTTAAGTGTCTGGGAGACCGTTCTTCAGAAATAAACATGCCAATTCTTTTTTCTTTTTAAAGATTTTTATTTATTTATTTGACAGAGAGAGAGACAGCCAGCGAGAGAGGGAACACAAGCAGGGGGAGTGGGAGAGGAAGAAGCAGGCTCATAGCAGAGGAGCCTGATGTGGGGCTCGATCCCATAACGCCGGGATCACGCCCTGAGCCGAAGGCAGACACTTAATGACTGAGCCACCCAGGCGCCCCTACCATGCCAATTGTTGATCTAGATCATAGGTTATAGTTCTGTAAAAGGAAAGTTCATAATTTTGCTGTGTCAGTAATTAAATAATCAGGATGCAGCAGTCATCTAGCTGCTACCTGGAGAATACCTTCCTACCTTTTAACTGACAAAGATCTTATTTTAAAATTTTTATTCTGCCATTTTAATTTCCAAAGGACAGTCCAATTGGGTATTGCATGTAAGCCCTTTGAGACATTCTATAGTATATAGTAGATGCTCAATAATTGTTAGGTGCTCTTGCCACAATTGTAACCATTATTTTTTATTGTTATTTCCCATCTAATCAGTAAGAAAGGTGGAGGTGGGGAGGAAATACAGGGTGTCCTATTTATTAAAGTTAATATGTATACATATTAAAGAATGCTCCCAAATCCCCAATGCTTGTATGTCCTCTGACAGAACTTTGAATATCCATCCAGACATCAACACAAGATGTTATTACTTTTTTAAAAAATCNAAAAATCAACTTTGGTTTTAAGTTGCTTTCATGCTGCCTTCTGATACTTAGTTTTGTAAGAACTCTTCAATAGATATGAGCCCAAGGGTGGTGCCAAGACTCTGGAAGATTCTGGAAGAAATCTTCAACTTCAACTCACTGAGGCATAGAAGAGATGAATCTGAGACCCAGAGAGTATGAGTTTCACAAGAAATAGGATTCATTTGGCAAGTCACAGTTGCTAGATGCTAACTGGTTCCTTTAAAGTACTAGATCAAACTGTGGAGTAGAGCTGATAAAACAAGCAACTTCCTTTGAGTGGCGTGTTAGTTAGGGTCCAATCAGAAGAAATAAACCACACAGTAATTTTAACAGAAAAGTTTCATTTATTTGTTAACAAGATTACAGTAACAGGGAATCAACTAAGAGTGGGAAAGAAAGAACTGTAAAGGATACTCTAGGGCTGAGCGAGAGTCTCCAAGGAAGAAACAAGTTTTCAGAGGGAGAATCCTCCCCAACGCTTGTGTTTGGATGTTGATGGAGAGAATGTGAGTGAAGCTCATTGAATGACAGCGAGTTTACTGGGTTTCTGGGCCAAAACGGATCCACAATTATGTTAAGGCTGGTTGATGGAGAACCACTTGCTGGAAGACTGATGAAATTTTCCAAGAAGCTGCCTATGGGGGTTGCTGTTGACTTTCTGGAGAGAGCTGAGGCACCAGCTGGAATCACCAGAAAGTTTCTAGAAGATGCTTGAGGAGATAATCTGCTATTGATTCACTGGAAACTAAAAATATCAATAGGCTTTATGCCCCGAGCTCCCTCCCTTCATCTTAACCCAGTCCTACTGAAAACCCCTAAGGGATCTTACAAATTCAAACTTCTTAGCAATGCGGATGCGGATTTGCCTGGTCTTGATACTGTAGACAATGGGGTTCATGAGAGGTGGTACCAGTAGATACACATAGACATTAGGAGGTGTACAATACGGGGCAGATGTTCACCAAGCGGTGCACCAGAGACAAACCAATCATGGGAATGTAGAAGAGTAGCACAGCACAGATGTGGGAGACGCAGGTGTTGAGGGCTCGAAGTCGCTCCTGGCGGGAGGCAATGCTTAGCACAGTGCGGAGGATGAGGGCATAGGAGAGGAAGATGAGCAGTGAATCCACGCCAACAGTGCAGGCCACGACAAAGAGCCCGTATATGTGATTGACAATGATGCTAGAGCAGGCCAGCTTCATGATCTCTAGGTGCAGACAATAGGCATGGGCCAGCACATGGGAGCGGCAGTACTGGAAGCGTTTAAGGAGGAATGGCAGGGGCAGGATGAGCAGGGCACTTCTAAGCATTGAGCTCAGCCCCATCTTGACAATGCGTGTGGGTGTCAAGACTGTGGAGTAACGCAGTGGGTTGCATATGGCCACATAGCGGTCAATGGACATGGACAATAGAACTGAAGACTCTACCAGAGACAAGGTATGGATGACAAAGAGCTGAGTGAAGCAGGCGGGTATGCCAATCTCTCTGGCATCAAACCAGAAGATGCCCAACACAGTGGGCAGTGTAGATAGACAAAGGCCCAAGTCTGTCAGGGCCAGCATGGCCAAGAAATAGTACATGGGTTCATGGAGGGTGACATCCGTACGGATGACGTGGAGGATGGTAAGGTTTCCTACAATAACTGTCAAGTAGATGAAGCAGAAAGGAATAGAGATCCAGCCATGGAGATTTTCCAGACCTTGGAAGCCTGTTAGAAAGAAAGTGGCTTTTTGGAGGCTGCTATTATCAGAGGGGAGGGGGGTGGGGGAATGGGATAGACTGGTGATGGGTGGTAAGGAGGGCACGTATTGCATGGTACACTGGGTGTTATACGCAACTAATGGAGCATCGAACTTTACATCGGAATCCGGGGATGTACTGTATGGTGACTAACATAATATAATAAAAAATAATTTAAAAAAAAATAAGAGATTTTCATAGCTTTACAATCTTGGCTTCACCAACCTCCAATAGAGAATGGGATTCCTGGAGAGTGATAGACTGAATTCTCACTGACCTAAGTGTCCTGGGACCAGTGAAAGAGAAAGAGTCTGTAAATGAAATGAGAAGGAATTGGGGGACTTGATTTATTAGCCTTTTCTGGAGGGTCTAGGATGGGGACTTTTATGGGGGATTTCTGTAGTCTATGGATGTCATATGATTTAGACTTACGGTGGTATGTCTGCCAGTGTTGGACCCTCAGTGGTTTAATGAAGTCACCTCAGATGGCACCTTTTTCATGTGCTCCTCCCTGAGAAAAATCCAATTTAATCCCTAAAGAATTCAGAATCTGTCTCATATATATGGGGAATTAGTACTATACACCATTTTGCATAATTGTGTACTAGGATCAAGTGCATATCAAATGCCTTCATATGTATTTTTAATTTGACTGGGGATCGTGCTTTATTCCACAATGCCTAGCCTACAGGGGAATGCAGAGGAAGCACTGAGTAAATGTTGAACTCCTTGAACTTGTAACTTGTGACAAGAGTGATGCCTTTCCTGAATCTACATAAAAACCTATAGTGACTAAGGATGCAAATTGTGTTGTACAAATCTGAAGTCTGGAACTGAGAAATGTCTGAGAAGAATCAGGATCTTCAGAAAACAAATAATTCTAGGAAAGTGTACATTGGGGCTGAGTTCTGAGAGATATCAGAAGAGATGTGAGTTTCCAACAACAGGGCAGTTAAGCTGGGTCAGATGTAGAGATGAGAAAGCAGAGGATGTATGCATCAGATCTGAAACAGAAATAACAAAGAGAAACCTAAAATGATTAGGAAAAGCCTCTCATCCTTAGAGAAGAAATGTTCAGAGGTGATGTGTTTCACTCCTGTATCTCCAACAGGGAAGGATCATTCCGCTGCTTAGTGAGAAGTTGCAGCCATCATATCTCTCACCCTGCTATTACCCTGCCTTCCAAATACATTACTTGCATATTATATTTTGGGGGTGGGTAGGGGGCAAGTGTGCCAGATATGGGAACGGAAAAAAAAAAGATCAAAGCGAGCCATAACTAGCACTGGAGAGATGGAACTGCTGTATGAGTGACTAGAGACTTGCAACCCTGGTACAGATTTGGAACCTAATAAAGTCTGCTGAGTAAATGCATAAGTGAATGTTTGGGGGAAAAAAAAAGAAATGAGATGCAGTAGGGATTAAACCATAATTTTTAGTGCAGTGACTACATTTTCTTCTCCAAGGCACTCACCTCCAGTTTAACCATCCTTGATCCTCCCTTCAACTCCAATTTATTGGAAGTTACAGGGATGCCATCCTAATGTCTATGGCAGAAAAGAGGAGAGATGGGTTGAGCAGTGATTTCAGTGACACTCTGACTTCCCCTGACTTATTCCTCATATAATTTTACACAAAGGTGTTCAAGATTATCAGCATTGGTGTTGGTGACCATCTGCGGATTCTTCTTGCGATACACACAGGAGCATACGAACAGCTGGAGAGACCAGTCGGAACTCAGGATGAGTGCTAACACAGCTACAGGAATACTCTCTGCTTAAAATACAGGGTCTTTTTGAAGAGCCCAGCAGCTTCTCCCTCTGGAATTCTGCTGAGACTGAGAATTCCCTGAAGAGTTCTCAAGATGCTTAGCTGAAGACGGAGGCCATGGGAGGCTGAGAAACTTCAATCCTGTAAGTGGGAAAGGGATAACTTCAAGATGTTAGGATGCTTCTAGTTCTAGATTTCATTTTCTGAAACTAGATAAGAAAGATCTAGGTGGGCTTGGTGTGCAGTATTGCAAGAGAGAGGGTGTTTTGATTCATATTCAGATAAAAGATAAAGCTGATTACAACCTAATGTCTGATACTTTCTAACCATGTGACCATGCAACCTAGGAAAAATTAATCTCCCAGAAAAATTATTTCCCTATATTCTAAAAAAGGAAGCTCTTCCCTCTTCTTTTTATTCAGACCCTGCTACTATCAGGCATGTGTTAGAGTCATCTGCTAGTGTAATTTGGTTTCAGTTTAGGGAGAATAAAGGTCCCCCTTGGCCTTCAGTCATAAACTATGGGTTTCTTAATTACTATTGGCCATTCCCTGTATATTCCACTCACTACACATGTGGTTTGGGTCATAATTCAGAAACTTGTACTCCAAATACCAGTTTAATACCTTAAAATAGTTCATCAATCCATTTTAACTACCAACATGTATATCAAGAGGTCTTTCAGAATTGATTTTAACAATTGGAGGGAACACCTGAATGGAATAGCTGATACTTCATGGATTCTCAGTAAACACAATTATTAAAATAATTAGCAGAGTGAGTGTGATTCTAATTTGCCAACAATGGGCCTAATTTACACTTATTGGTTTTTTCCCCAACCAGTTTGGAATCTGTCCCATATTTTTCATTTTCAAAGTTTTATATGTAATTCATTTTTTTTCTCTGCAGGTACTGAATCTAATTCCATTTACACAAAATAACTTCTTTATTGTTTCCTCCATTAGTTCCTAATTGATATCTGTCTTCTCCTACTGCTAGAATGTAAGGGTAGGGAATCATGGGTACATTGTTCACTACTGCATTTCCAGTGCCTAGCATTTTTACTAGTGAAACACAGTTGCAGCTTCATAATTTTTTATTTAATTGAATGTAATTCCCCAAAGTTGAAGACAGTAATGCTTTTTTCCATTAGCTGTCTCTTTTTAGACTAAACTTCATTTATTTGTGAAACAACGTATATGTGAATTTTGATCTTTTGTTTTCCTTCAGATCCGTCCTTTGGTGCCTATTACTAACAAATATTTGGGCTTGTTAACATAAGAAAACACAATTCCTTGGCTTTTTGTCCAAAGGAGTGTCTGTCTTTTCCAAAGTCATTAACTGTATCGGGTTTCACCCCCCATTTTCTTAATGATCAGTCATTATTGACTCTCCACATAATCTCCCTCATTTTTAATTACCTGTCAGAGTTGACTCTTAGAGTTTTCCAAGAATATTGAGAATATGGGAGAACCTTGGTTTTTAGGAAAGTATAATCTCTTAGTGTTTCAGTATCATACCGGCTACTTTTTTCCTAGATTTTGCTCTTCTTCCCAACCTCCAAATGGGTACAAACTTACAGTATTGTCCAAGGACCTGGTTTCCTTGGGGACCTGTATCTTATTATGGATGAGTGTTTAGGACACAAGAGAAAGGCCAACGCTGCAAATAAGTACACAATATCCACCATCTTATGAGTTTGCCCATTTTCTGAAACTCCTTATGTGAGCCGTAGAACTTACTTGCTTTTTCTGACTCCTAGATCTGGCCAAAATTATCTTATGACAATAGACTGACAGACTGACCATTTGTATTCTGGCATTGGTCTCACCATTGTCTTGAAGAATATTTTTTTAGAACTAGGTATTATTGAGATTTAATTTAAGTGTATATAACAAGCATCCATAAATGTAATTATTTTATCATATATTTATTATTTTGAAACTTTTATATAGTAATATAACACCCTCCTAAACAATTTAGGTAGATTTTCTCATTTATGTTGTTATGCTATAATTTTCTGTTTTACAGATTAAAAAAAATCTTAGAGAGGTATAATAATTTGTCCAAGGTCCTGTATCTATCTGCCACTGGGACATAAAGAAAAAGAATCATGCAATATTTGAGATATAGACCCTTCTCACACATCTCATTCAGAGTGGGGATTTCTGTAATTTCCCTGGACAGACTCCCATTGGCATGTATATTCTATCTCTCTTTGGTAATTCTGAAAGATTCTCAATTTCCATGAGAAAATCTTCTGATTTGCTTTTTTTAAAAAAGATTTTATGTATGTATGTATGTATATATGTATGTATGTATTATGTATGTATGTACTTTTTTGAGGGAGAAAGAAAGAGAGAGCAGGGGGAGGAGGAGAGCGGGAGGGAGAGTTATCCCAAGCAGACTCTATGCTGAGTGCAGAGCCTGACTTGGGGCTCGATCTCATGACCCTGAGATCATGACCTGAGCTGAAACCAAGAGTCGGAAACTTAACTGACTGAGCTACACAGGCACCGCCTGATTTGCTTTTGTTTTAACATCCAGCCCATCTTTTCAGGATCCAAAGAGATAGAGAATGGAATGCAAATGATGTCAAATATTCTGAAAGAGTAGATTTATATCTTTTTAAAAAATATTTATCTATTTGAGAGACAGAGAGACAGTGAAAGCATGAGTGGACTCAAGCCCAGGACCGCAGGACCATGACCTGCACCGAAGGCAGACGCTTAACCAACTGAGTCACCCAGGCACCCCAATTTTAGGGTGTTTTTTTTTAATTAACATACAATGTATTATCTGTTTCAGGAGTACAGGTCTGTTATTCATCAGTCTTACACAATTCACAG
>NW_023179778.1:0-2419 GCF_002007445.2 Ailuropoda melanoleuca
TCTCTGAGTGATAAAGGCCATGCTTTTGCATGGCCTTGTCAGGAGTGCCAGTCTCATCTCCCAGGGCCTGTGTTGGGGGGGTCTATGAAGAGACAGAAGACACTAGAACAAGACTTATGGTAGGCTTGGATTCCTGACCAACCCCGTGCCTCACAGTAAGACTCGTGGTAAAATGCACACAACTAGAAAGTAATGCATGATTGAGAAAACACACATCCATTTTCAGGCACCCTCTATGGAATGAATTTCTATGTGAGCCCAGGAAGCAGGAGAATCTTCAGACACAAGAGCATGGTAACAGAGGGTTATGAACAGGTCCCGGGGCACAGCTGACCATCGGCCCCACTTGCTCAATTCCACCAAGGTTCACCCCACCTCCAGGAAGCCATCCTGAGACTGGAGCAGTTCTGCTGGGATGAGCCGGCTTAATGCTGCAGCTGTGCTTCCGTGGGTGAGAAGCGCTCCTCCCCAGATACTGTTGTCTGAAAGGAGAAACAGGAGCAGGGGCACAGACTGCTTCTTGTGAGTTATGGTTCTCCACTGCAAGGGCATTGCCCCAGCGGGAGGATACCGCCCCGCCTTCGACAACTAAACACGCTGTCTCATGATGGGCTCAGGACACTGAGCTGGGCTATTTCATTTTCAGAGAGAAGGGCATCCATGTGCAGGGGGCCATGCAGGGAGCACAGACAACCAGAGGCCCTTCAGATAGCTGAGTGGGGTGTGTGCCCTGAAGAGGGCTCAGGTTTCATAGACACAACAAAGGGCTTATGAAGTCAGCCATTGCTTTGTGAATTACCACCTTCCTGACCTCAAACAAGTAATTAAGTCCTGCTGAGATGGTACCCCATGCAGGGGAAGAGAGGACCACTTACCTGGGTGTGAATGTCTGTTGGGAAGGTCAGGGAGAGGACGTGATTGCTGGCTGACCCTGAAGCTGGACCCTAGCAATTGCATCTCCTCACCCCTGACCCTGTCTTTGGAATGTGCCTAGAGTATGTCTTGCCCCTCCTGAAAGTGGTCCCAAGGACATGACTTTGAGATAGTCCTGAGTGCTGAGACCATGTGGATAGCACACAGGCTGAGCCCACATAAGGCCTCTGAAGAAACTCTTCCAGTCCTAGTGCCCAGTGCAGAGATCTACCCGCTTGCAACCACCCAAACTAGCCTCCTATTTGAGTTCCCTTGCTCAGGAGCTCCGCCATCTATGATCTGGGGTGGCCTGCCTTTCTTTGACATCTCCCCACCCTCCAGTGATGGGGGTGGGTTCAGATGACACCTGGGAAACCATGAAGGGCTTTGAGAATCAACAGTTTGGGTGCCCGGAGCATTGGTAGACAGGGGGCATATCCTTCACTCCACTCTCCTACCTGAAGCTAAGTACCTGGCAGGGCTCTGCATCTCTGCCCCGGCTCCAGCTTCTGCTGGGCAAGGTCACCTTGGCAGTAGCTCCCACAACACCACCAGTGACTCTCCCACCTAGGCTTTCAAGTAGCTTCCTGCAGGTGTAAGTCTCCAGGTTTCATTCCCTTCGGCTGGTCAGTTTCTCTTCTGTTTTGAAACCTGTGTAAACACTCCCCAGGATGAAGCTCATTATTTTATCCTACTGGGTATTATGTTACTGTTTCTCTGACTTTATCCCACTCTTCATGCTATTCTTTCTGATTCTGGGGCTGAACCTCTGCAACAACTGGCATTTCTCCTTTGTCAAGCAGTTTCCAACTTGTGCAAACGGGGTAAAGGGGGCTGCAGGAAGAAGGAATTCCCGTAGCATTATTGGTTCCATTATGCTCCTTTGCACATTCCCAGAACCCTTCTTACCATGACCTCAGAACAAGCCAGGGAGGTCCCTTGCCACCCTCACCACCCCATCCCAGGGGATTGAGTCCCAGGCACACAGACCTCCTGCCTGCAAAAGATCCCAGCAGCACCTAAACAGCTCCCACCCTTCAAAGGCTGAGTTGCAGCTTCACATTAAGAAAAGAATCATGGAACAAATAAAGCTTATCATGAATTTAGAGCTGTGGGATTCAGCAGGAAGAGTTTAGGTGGCAGGATTCCATGCAGAGAAAATGATAGGGGAAATGATGGGGGCACAACACCGGAAGCACAAAGCCTGAACCAGAGTAGTGTTTGAGAACCTGCAACAGGTGGGGTAAGACCTCTTTCTGAACTATGTCGTTCAATTGGAGAGTAAATCAAGATGATGGGAAAGGGGAGCAATGAGGGCATTGCCTGCCCTCGAGCTGCAATCCTTGCAGAGGGAGGGGTTTCATCAAGAAAATAGGCAAATCCAAAATGCCCAACTGCAGCTCAGAAAACGGCCTTTGGAGAGAACACATTCCAATCCGCCAGGAGTTTGAGATATGCACGTACATGGACCAGAAGTTTAAAGGAATTCTTCATATCTCAAAATGGC
>NW_023179778.1:2794-6046 GCF_002007445.2 Ailuropoda melanoleuca
CCTCCCCAGATACTGTTGTCTGAAAGGAGAAACAGGAGCAGGGGCACAGACTGCTTCTTGTGAGTTATGGTTCTCCACTGCAAGGGCATTGCCCCAGCGGGAGGATACCGCCCCGCCTTCGACAACTAAACACGCTGTCTCATGATGGGCTCAGGACACTGAGCTGGGCTATTTCATTTTCAGAGAGAAGGGCATCCATGTGCAGGGGGCCATGCAGGGAGCACAGACAACCAGAGGCCCTTCAGATAGCTGAGTGGGGTGTGTGCCCTGAAGAGGGCTCAGGTTTCATAGACACAACAAAGGGCTTATGAAGTCAGCCATTGCTTTGTGAATTACCACCTTCCTGACCTCAAACAAGTAATTAAGTCCTGCTGAGATGGTACCCCATGCAGGGGAAGAGAGGACCACTTACCTGGGTGTGAATGTCTGTTGGGAAGGTCAGGGAGAGGACGTGATTGCTGGCTGACCCTGAAGCTGGACCCTAGCAATTGCATCTCCTCACCCCTGACCCTGTCTTTGGAATGTGCCTAGAGTATGTCTTGCCCCTCCTGAAAGTGGTCCCAAGGACATGACTTTGAGATAGTCCTGAGTGCTGAGACCATGTGGATAGCACACAGGCTGAGCCCACATAAGGCCTCTGAAGAAACTCTTCCAGTCCTAGTGCCCAGTGCAGAGATCTACCCGCTTGCAACCACCCAAACTAGCCTCCTATTTGAGTTCCCTTGCTCAGGAGCTCCGCCATCTATGATCTGGGGTGGCCTGCCTTTCTTTGACATCTCCCCACCCTCCAGTGATGGGGGTGGGTTCAGATGACACCTGGGAAACCATGAAGGGCTTTGAGAACCAACNCTTTGAGAATCAACAGTTTGGGTGCCCGGAGCATTGGTAGACAGGGGGCATATCCTTCACTCCACTCTCCTACCTGAAGCTAAGTACCTGGCAGGGCTCTGCATCTCTGCCCCGGCTCCAGCTTCTGCTGGGCAAGGTCACCTTGGCAGTAGCTCCCACAACACCACCAGTGACTCTCCCACCTAGGCTTTCAAGTAGCTTCCTGCAGGTGTAAGTCTCCAGGTTTCATTCCCTTCGGCTGGTCAGTTTCTCTTCTGTTTTGAAACCTGTGTAAACACTCCCCAGGATGAAGCTCATTATTTTATCCTACTGGGTATTATGTTACTGTTTCTCTGACTTTATCCCACTCTTCATGCTATTCTTTCTGATTCTGGGGCTGAACCTCTGCAACAACTGGCATTTCTCCTTTGTCAAGCAGTTTCCAACTTGTGCAAACGGGGTAAAGGGGGCTGCAGGAAGAAGGAATTCCCGTAGCATTATTGGTTCCATTATGCTCCTTTGCACATTCCCAGAACCCTTCTTACCATGACCTCAGAACAAGCCAGGGAGGTCCCTTGCCACCCTCACCACCCCATCCCAGGGGATTGAGTCCCAGGCACACAGACCTCCTGCCTGCAAAAGATCCCAGCAGCACCTANCCCCAGCAGCACCAAAACAGCTCCCACCCTTCAAAGGCTGAGTTGCAGCTTCACACTAAGAGAAGAATCATGGAACAGATAAAGCTTATCATGAATTTAGAGCTGTGGGATTCAGCAGGAAGAGCTTAGGTGGCAGAATTCCATGCAGAGGAAATGATGGGGTAAATGATGGGGGCACAACACCGGAAACACAAAGCCTGAACCAGAGTAGTGTTTGAGAACCTGCAACAGGTGGGGTAAGACCTCTTTCTGAACTATGTCGTTAAATTGGACAGTAAACCAAGATGATGGGAAAGGGGAGCAATGAAGGCATTGCCTGCCCTCGAGCTGCAATCCTTGCAGAGGGAGGGATTTCATCAAGAAAATAAGCAAATCCCAAACTGCAGAACCACAGCTCAGAAAATGGCCTTTGGAGAGAACACATTCCAATCCGCCAGGAGTTTGAGATATGCACGTACATGGACCAGAAGTTTAAAGGAATTCTTCATATCTCAAAATGGCAAATACACGAAGACGGTGGGTACTATATTCTTAATGAACAGCCATGGGGAAGTTTGGAATTTGTTTTCAGAGAACTAGTTAGCTGAACATTAAACTGCTTCTCCGAATTCAGGGGTTCTCCAGAGGGATGCTTTGTCCCTCGGGGGACAGTTGGCAACATTTGGGGCATCGTGGGTGTGGAAACTGGGGTGGAGCACCTGCTGTGTGAAGACCCGTGATGCTGTTAAATACCTCCCCTCAGGAAGGACATGAGTCACAGCAGAGATAATCCAGCCCTGAAGGCTGATCCTGCTGAGACTGGAACGTTCTACCCTAAAGTTCTAAGAGTTGTCAACTAGAGGACCTGGGAACATTTCTGAAGAGATCTGTTAGAAAGAAGTAAGTCCTCAACATCACTCCCCACACCCAAGGGAAAGGGATGGAAGTACATCCCACTTTACTTTGGGTCAACACAGAGTCCCCTCAAGGATTCTGCTAACGTACCGTATGTTGAGCCAAAATTGGGGGAAAGAGACACAAGGCCGACTGGTCCCTTCCTCATGGCTGTGAATCTAAATGGAGAGATGACAGTTCCCATGCTCTTGGAATGAGAGTCTAGTGCTGGTTTGAGGTGGGTATTTTTGCACTGTGAGGTGGGTTGGCCTATAAGCTAGAGATGGCTGTCATGCTGTTGCCTGAGATCCAGTCCAGCAGAACCTATGGTCCCACAAGGGGGATCTGTGTTCGGACGAAGTCATAAGCAGCCAGACACAATAAAGAGACATGCATTTAAATCAAGTGAAGAAGAAGTAAAAGAGGGAAAGATGGTTCCTGGTAATCCATGAAACACAATATGAGAGAGTCAGGTCTATTCATTGAACACACGCAGTAACATGAAAGCAGCTAGGTGAGGCACAGAGGGATTGTGAAGCAGCCACTGTCCTTCTCTCTCCTTTCAGAGGGAGACTGCAAAAGGCAAGGTTAGCGAGTGAGGGTCAGGAGAAGAGAAATGGTGTGAGCCTGAATGCTGAAAGTCTGAACTTACGTCAGCCTGTGCGCTGTGAACCCCCACCAGTCTCCCCAGAGGATATGCTATCATCTGAATGCGACCAGAATTCTCAGGAAACTCAGTTCTCATCCAGAGTAGAAGAAAGAACTAGACTGATTTAATCCATTTCAAGGTTCAGTAAAGAAAATGTTCTGCTTAGACCTTGTTTGCTGGGCTTGGTTACCACAGTCCTGGGATCTCCCAGACGATAATGAGCTCTTCTCTTACACCCGTGCC
>NW_023179779.1:0-2567 GCF_002007445.2 Ailuropoda melanoleuca
AAATAATAAAATAAAATAAAATAAAAAGCTGTGTCTACTAATATTTGTTTATATCTCATCTCATTTCAAAAGCAGATTTGGGGCGCCTGGGTGGCACAGCAGTTAGGCGTCTGCCTTCGGATCAGGGTGTGATCCCGGCATTATGGGATCGAGCCCCACATCAGGCTCCTCTGCTATAGCCTGCTTCTTCCTCTCCCACTCCCCCTGCTTGTGTTCCCTCTCTTGCTGGCTGTCTCTATCTCTGTCAAATAAATAAAAAATCTAAAAAAGAAAACCAGATTTGAGGGGCATCTGGGTGGTATAGACAGTTAAGCTGGGTTTTGGCTCAGTCCCTGGTCTCAGGGTCAGGGGTCTGTGCTGAGTTCAGAGTCTGCTTGGGATTCTCTATCCCTCTCCTTCTGCCCCTCCTGCCACACCACCCCCTCTTTCTCTCTCNTTCTGCCCCTCCTGCCACGCCACCCCCTCTTTCTCTCTCATTCTAAAATAAATAAATAAATATTTAATTAAAAAAAACCCCAGGGGACCTGAGTGGCTCAGTCAGTTAAGTGTCTGCCTTCAGCTCAGGTCATGATCCCAGGATCCTGGGATCAAGTCCTGAGTCAGGCTCCCTGCTCAGCGGGGAGCCTGCTTCCCCCTCTGCCTGTCCCGCACCCCACTTGTGCTCTCTCACTTTCTCTCAAATAAATAAATAAAATCTTTTAAAAAAACAAAAACAAAACACAAAATTGAGTCAGCAGGAGAGCATGTGGCAAAAGAATAAAAACCAAACCATCTGAGGATAGTTGCCAAACGGACTTTAAATTTAGGGTGAAAGAGGAACTCTCTCAGACAATAGAGGAATTCAGATTTTGTTTCACTAAAGTAAGGATACAGAAAGTCTCAAGAAGTTGAGACTGAGAAAAATGTTGACTTCAGTAGAAACTTCCAGCACAAGAGGAGTTAGGCTTTAATTTGTCAGTGAAAGCCCTCAGGGGAACTCTGCAAGAGTACTGAGGTGTAAGCCAGATGGTGGTGGGCTATGGAGGAAGTGGGGACAACATGCCTTCAGAGAGCTGGCTTGTGAAGGGGGTCAGATGAGATTTGGCCTTGAAGAGGGCCCAACCCATGAGTGGAAGGTNGGTGGAAGATTATGGTGTTTCTTTTGAAAATAGGAGGTATTAGGGCACCTGGGTGGCTCGAGTCAGTTAAGCATCTGACTCTTGACCTCAGCTCAGGCTTTGATCTCAGGGTTGTGGGTTCAAGCCCCACATGGGGCTCCATGCTGGGATGCTGGGCATGGAAAGAAGAAAGAAAAGAAAAGAAAAGAAAGAAAAGAAAAGAAAAGAAAAAAGAAAGAAGGAAGGAAGAAAGGAAGAAAAGAAAGAAAGAAGAAAGAAAAAGAAAGAAAGAAAGAAAGAGAAAAAGGAAGGAAGGAAAGAGAGGGAGGGAGGGAGGGAGGAATGGAGAAAGAGAGAAAGAAAGAAAAAGAAAGATGAAAGAAAGAAAGAAAGGAAGGAAGGAAGGAAGAAAGAAAGAAAAAGAAAGAAAAGGGAGGGGGGAGGAAGGAATAAACAAAGAAAATGGGAGATATTAAACTGTACCATCCTGAGATTTAGAAAATGGTACAAGAGATCAAAGATGCTTGATATAATGAGGCTCGAGACAAGAAGAAAGGAAGTTATCTGAAGGGCAGTGTGGGACGCAATGATCTTGAATAGTAGGGACACTGTCCCTGAGCCAAGAGGAAAGAAATAGCCCTTACTTCGGTTCCTGTGTCGCACCCTTNACACCCTTAGCTGGCAAGCAAAATAAGGCCTGAACGATTTTCTCCCCTCTAACCCTGAGGGCAGAGCGGGAGCCACTGACGAGCTGCAGCCACAGCTCTGCGCTACCCCCGGGCCCTGGGCCTCAACAAGGGCCACGCGGAGACCGAGGACGTGAGCAGGCCGGGCACAGCCCCTGCGGACACCTCCCCGACACACCAAGTTCGTGCGGGACGTGATCGCAAGGTGCACGGCTTCGCCCCTGACAAGCGGCCAGCCATGGAGCTGCCCAAGATCTCCAAGGACAAGCGCGCCCTCAAGGTCATCAGGAAAATTGTGGGGACACGCATCCATGCCAAGAGGAAGAGAGAGGAGCTGAGCAAGGTCCTGGAGGCCAAGAAGGACTGAACCCCTCCCCTCTGTATGTAATAAAGCCTTTGTGAAACTTGAAAAAATTGAAAACACATAAACAAAAAACAAAAAAAAACCCTGAGGGCATAGAATTATCCACTGAGAGACTGAGAAATAAAGACATTTCCTAAATTCATTACCACCTGGACCCTCTCTATCTGATTAAAACACCAGGGCCTTTAGCCAGTAAGTCCCACTGCCCCCCTGGAGGTTACAGTTGTTGATGACTCTAAGACGGAAAGTGGGGTGGCTGGAGGTCAGGNAGAGCACACCCTGATACCTTCCTATTTTGATGATACAACAAAGATCCNATGGAGGTTACAGTTGTTGATGACTCTAAGATGGAAAGTGGGGTGGCTGGAGGTCAGGGAGAGCACACCCTGATACCTTCCTATTTTGATGATACAACAAAGA
>NW_023179780.1:0-3210 GCF_002007445.2 Ailuropoda melanoleuca
TTAGCTAAGCTACACTAAAGTAGGACTGGCTTCCCAAAGCCAGGGCACAGGTCTCTAAATGAGACAAGAAGTTGTGCTGGCATGCCCTCCCCCAAGCTCCCGCGCACCCCTCCCTCCAGTCCAGTTCCCCACCAGCCGTGCCCCGAGCTCCCGGGCTCCCCTTCACTTGCAGGGCATAAAGTCACCCTTTCACTCTGCGCTCTTCCAGACACTCTGGGACTTTCCTCCCGCAGGCCAACCACAGCACCGAGGAGCGCTTCCTGCTGCTGGGTTTCTCCGACTGGCCTGCGCTGCAGCCCGCCCTCTTCGCCCTGGTCCTGCTCTGCTATCTCCTGACCCTGGCGGGCAACTCGACCCTCGTGCTGCTGGCCGTGCGTGACCCGCGCCTGCACACACCCATGTACTACTTCCTGTGCCACCTGGCACTGGTGGACGCGGGCTTCACCACGAGCCTGGCTCCCGCGCTGCCTGTGCGGTGGCGCCCGGGCTGCCTGGCCCAGGTGGGCAACTCGCTGGCGATGGGCTCGGTCGACTGCCTGTTGCTGGCGGTGATGGCACTGGACCGGGCGGCCGCGGTGGTTCACCCGCTGCGCCACGCGGAGCTCGCCTCCCCGCGCCGGTGCCGCGCTCTGGCCTGCGCGTCGTGGCTGAGTGGCCTGCGGCCGCTCAGACCGCACTGCTGGCCGCTCAGCCGTTGTGCGCCGCCTCCTGGCTGGACCACTTCATCTGCGAGCTGCCCGCGCTCTGCAGCTGTCCTGTGGTGGCGGCCGCAACGACACAGAGCGCCAGATGTTTGCTGCGCGCGTGGTCATTCTGCTGCTGCCGTCCTCTGTCATCCTGGCCTCTTAGGGCGCCGTGGCCCGTGCCATCTGGCGCATGCGGTCCCGGGGCGGCCGCAGGAAAGCGGTGGGCAGACCACTTCATCTGCGAGCTGCCCGCGCTCCTGCAGCTGTCCTGTGGTGGCATACACCTACCTACAGCCCACCATCCGTTACGACCAGGGGCGGGGCAAGCTGTTTCGCTCTTCTATGCTGTGGTCACCCCGGCCCTCAACCCGCTCATCTACACCCTCAGGAATAAGGAAGTGAAGGGGGCAGCCAGGAAGCTCCTGGGGAGTCTGGGGAGAGGGCAGGCTGGCTGGTGAGTGCGGGGCGTGGGAGAGAGGAGAAAGTGTAGCCCAGAGCCCAAGGATGGGAATGTCCATTGGGAAGGCAGTTAGCCTTCTGCCTGCCCATTTCCGTGTGAGAATCTGCAAGGTGTGTGCTCAGGGAGTCCAAGGGCGCTGGGGAGCTCCCATCCTCCCCTGAGGAAATGTTCCTGTGCTGGAGGGCAAATCTCTCTATCCTCTATATACACAGGCTCAGGGAGGGGGAAGTGGCCTTCCGGCTTTCTCTTAAGCTGGTGAAGAGAGAAGGCATATTTTGGAGAGAACCTGCACCATGCTCAGGGGGTCCTGTGACCACCCCTGAAGAGTCCAGACGCTGGTAAGATCTCCCAGTCTGATGGCACACACCATGAAGACCCCGTGGAGTCCGGCTTCAGGAGTCCCCCAAATTAACAGCGAAATCATGGCCTCTACCCTGTAGGAGACCCCATCCAACAAAAAGAGCCACAGTTGCTCATCTCGGGAAATCAGTCCAACCTAATGCCCACCTAACCAGGTCACTAGCACCCACCAAGAGCACTTGACCCCAAAGTGTAACAAGGAACCCCCCCAAGGGGGATTGTGCTGGGTGGGGTTAAGCTAGGGATCTCTTCTGCACAAGGTGGTTCTTGAGCAAGTTTAAGGAACAGAAGGGACTAGACATGTCTTAGACGGTGAGGAAAATGTGTTCGTGACCAGTCATGAGACCAGGGGGGGGGAGAGCGGGGAGCAGGAGGCAGACAGGAAAAAGCTCTGTCAGCCAGAAACTGGGCAGAGCCTTGGGAGTCAACCCGGAGACCAACCCAAACGATGCCCCCAACCCAGAGAAGACCTACTGGACCCTAACCGAGACAGGACAGAGACTGCTCCAAACCACACCTCCCCCAAGGAGCCCCCACGGGAGAACAAAATCTCTGAGTCCCCAGCGGAGGTATCTTTCCATGCTCACCATCATCCCCAGAAATAACCGTTGAATTCAGTGTGGGGCATGGAGAATAAGAATGTATACTGTGGCGGGATTCATTTCATACCAAACAACTTTAAATAAAGACAGAGAAGGTAGTTTAACTGAATTTCTAAATTCTTTATTAATGAGATTGTAATCATATCAGAAGAATTACTTTACTTCAATATAAATCATTTCACTGTTCTCTATAAGCAGAAATTCAATTTGATTCAACATTTTGAGTGATATTACAGATGAAATATAACAGTGGAAACACAGAAATGAGGGGAACATGGATCGCGATGTAAAACTAACTTGTTGAACAGAAGAGGAAATAGGAATTTTTGTAAAAATCAGAAGGAACCAGGAAAGGAATACATTGCAACCTGGCCTTGAGGCTATCTCTACTGTGCCTTAAAATGTTATTTTCTGTTTTCAGTAATATGCACAATCCAGCCACTAATCAATTATGTTAGACTCAAAAATCACGGAGTTAGAATGTTTTCTGCAGTCTTCCTCCGTACTTCACCCTTAACCTTTTCTATTTATCTTTCTCGTTAATTTGGGAAATCATCAAGGGATGTGGGTGGAGTAAGAGCCAACAGTAAGCACTTTTGCTCCTGATCTCACCCATCCCTGGAGAGCTCAGCCCCCAACGCAGTGGGCTGTCAGGAAGAGTAAATTGCCCCCTCTGATGCCATAGTCCGCCATGGTCTTCCCATCTTCCAGCCTCTTGCCATTGCAAGTCACAACCTGATTCCCAGGCATGATAGCGGTCTTGGTCTCTATCATCTGTTTCACCTGGGCCCCTGAGCTGGACCCTCTGCCCCTCATTGCATAACTCCACCAGAACCGAGGGCAGCTCCTCATCCCTGGGCTTCACCACCTTCAGAGTGAGGTGCATGGTCGTCTGCTTGTCAATGCCGTAAGACAACAGCTTCCTCTGGAGCTTCAGGATCTTGGAGCCCAGCAAAAGGACCTGGTCCTGCATGGGAATCTTGGTCTTAGCCCGGACATGTTCACTGATCTTCTTCACTCTGTCCTCCAAATAGCAGTGAAGGTCAACACTGTCCCCTCCTCAGAACAGACTTTCACCTGGACAATGAAGACCAAGAGACCT
>NW_023179781.1:0-6859 GCF_002007445.2 Ailuropoda melanoleuca
CAGGCTCATAGCGGAAGAGCCTGATGTGGGGCTCAATCCCATAACGCCGGGATCACGCCCTGAGCTGAAGGTAGATGCTTAACCACTGTGCCACCCCGGCACCCCACATTTCCTTTCTTTTTCTAAAATTTCTCTTTCTAGTGGTCCTAACCCATAGAACACAATAGCTGAGTGTGCTGCCCCAGGAAATCTTCCTCATCAATAAGTTTGTACCTGTGACCCTCTGCTTTACACAAGACAGTCACACAAGTGGGTTCCAAACAAATCCCTAGGTCTGGGAGTTGTTCCTTCCCTATTAGATACTGTATGTATCTCACCACAGTTAATGGTGGAGAGGAGCATGGGATAGGAGTAAGGCCACTGAATTGACCATCAGAAAACCTGGGTTCCATTTTTGGCTATGGGAAGTGCACTCAGATAAAGTACTTCTTACAGTTTCTGACAAAAAGTAAGAAATGAATTATTATTAGCTAATATGAGTATCACTTTATTTGCCTGTTCAATGACCAGTTTTACTTCCATGACTAAAATGTTCTTAAGTCTTACCAATAAATCAAGGAACCTGTGGGGGATACGTGAATGGTGCTGAGTATTGCTAACCGGAGAGCTTGTAGAGTACTATCAGGTAGTAAATAGGGCGAAATATTCTTCAGTCAGTTCAGGGTGATTTTGAAAACCAGTAACCAAATGAACGAAAGAGAATTATTTTGCTCATAGACAAATTAAATTAGCTGACAAAATGTAACCTGGTATACAGCTAAATGTTAGAATCGGAGTGATATAAAAAAATTACTAACTACATATGCATCTCTGCCAATTCCATGCAGCCAGCGTGGCTTTGATCATTCTGTCATTTTTGCAGCCATTCTGCTGGGCATTTGTACCCTTCATGGAACGTTCTCTTCATCTTTGGTGCTCCAACACCCTGGTCCTCTTTAAGTTCCTCAAAGCCATGTTGTTCCTTTGGTGCTTTTCCACATACTGATCTCCCCTGCCAGGAAAATCTCTCTCCTACTCACCATTGTTCTCCCTACCTCATTAAATCCTGCTCAACTGTCAGATCTCAGCAAAAATGTCCCTTTCCCTAGAAAGCCTTTTCATAGGACCTCAGACAGGATTGGATTTCCTTTCCCTGGGCTTATGGCTCCTTATAATTTTCCTTCATACTAATTCTTTTTAAAAAAAGTATATACCAGATGATCATTTTATCACCGTCTATTTATTGCACTCTCCTGTGTAAGACAGAAAGTTCCATTAAGGCAAGGACCCTGTCTGTCTTGCTCACCTCATTATCCAGATATACCTACCACATGGGGCCCAACAGATAATTGGCACTGAATACGTATTTGTTGAAGAACTCCATGAGTGAATTCCAGAATNAAAAATATGGCCAAAGGAGAAAGTCTGTTTTGATAATTTCTGTAAGACAATTCTTTGTTTTAGAGGCAGTGACAATCGAACATCTTTGTCTGAACATTTCCTCATGACAAATAATGGTTTTTCTTTGCTCTTTGAGTTCTCAGTAGATTAGAACATCACACCAAATTCTTCTGTATAGCAGAATGTCTCTGATTTGTCATTTAACCTGTTTAGAATTTAGTTTTTTCTGCTTTAAAATAAGGCTAAAACAGCGTGATCTCTAAAGTCCTTTACTGCACCAAATACTGTAAAATCTGTGAATATTCAGTGAAAGTGTTTGCTAAATGTGTGTGTGTGTGTGTGTGTGTGTGTATTTTCTGGTTAGAATGGTGAATGGTGATTTTTCGAAATATTACCAAGGAGAATTTCTAAATCGGTATTTTAAAAATGGATATTTTCTCCATACAACTTTATTGAAAGATGCCTAAAAACAAACATTAATAGAAACTGTCAGCTTTCAAAGAAAGAGATTTCCTGAATAGAAATTATTTCCTATGGATCTTTACATAATTATGATGGCTATTGTACATCATTCTACAAATCATTGTTTCTATGAGCTTGACTTATTAAAAAGTCTGGTTTCAAATTTTGGTAATGTAGTGGCGTGGCTGTTCGAACCAGAAGTGTTTCTAACAAATCGTCTTCTTTAGTAATAGTTCTGACAGGAATTCATGTCCTGATATTTCTAGGAGGTCAGAGAGATAAGGGACTATCCATGGTCAACTAATAAATGATGGTGAGGAAATGGGGAGTCTTGGTTGCCGGATGTGGTGTCCATTCTATTACCTGGACTGTCTCTCGGAGGGAATAATTTATTCTCACTGAGAGGCAAGGGTAGATAGCATGTATAAATGCTGAGAATAGAGACTGCTGGGCTCAATAATAGCATTCCCAATCCAGATATTTAAGTTACATACATTGGTAGGAGCATGATTTGATTGAGCAGTAGCTCTGTTTGGAGAGGAAACTACTCATTTCTGATGTGGAAGAATGCAACTACAAATAAGAATGTCGGCTTCTGCAACTGATCAGTGTCACAAGATGTGATCCTAGCAAACAGACCAACCCTGGAGCTTATATATACAGATATTACACAGACAAAACACTGAGAGGTACAAAGTCTTTTTAAATTGAAGCAGAGTTGACTGATACATGTTTATAGATGACACAGTATGTTTTGACTTACGTGTACGCCCATAAAAACATCACCATAATAAGAATAGTAAACATACTGCTCGACACCTAAAGTTTCCTCATGCATCTTTGTCATTCCTTGCTTTTCTTCCCTCCTGGACTGGGTAACTACTGATCTGCTTTCTCTCACTAAAAAGTAGTTTGCATTTCTAGAAGATCATATGAATGAATAAGAGACTATGTACTCTTTTTTCCTTTTTAAAAAATCTGATAATTGGGGTGCCTGGGTGGCGCAGTCGTTAGGCGTCTGCCTTCAGCTCAGGGCGTGACCCCAGCGTTATGGGATCGAGCCCCACATCAGGCTCCTCTGCTATGAGCCTGCTTCTTCCTCTCCCACTCCCCCTGCTGTGTTCCCTCTCTCGCTGGCTGTCTCTATCTCTGTCAAATAAATAAATAAATAAATAAATAAATAAATAAATAAANGAGGAATGTGGGGAGTCAGATCATGAGAGACCTGCTATGCAATGTAAGGAGTTCAGATGTACAGTTGTCACGACAGGATTTGAACTGGAGAGACCATAATCATATTTATTTTAGCAAAATCACTCAGTCTGGAGAAAGGAATGCTGTTTAGCATCTATGTATGTTGTCTTCAGTGGACAATAGTCCTTTTTGCTAGCCTCTGTATGGGTTCTAGCCCCTTGTAATGCATGCCCACTCTACCTCTGCTGAGACTTGAACTTTCAATTTTTCTTTCCATCCTATCTTCCACCTAAATTATACAAACCACATCCCTCTACTTGCACTATTCCCCGGGTTCTCACCTAACTTCACCTTCCTTCTATTTCCCACCCATAGTATCTTCCAAGTAATACACATCAATCTAGGGGCACCTGGGTGGCTATGTTGGTTAAGCATCTGCCTTCAGCTCGGGTCATGATCCCAGGGTCCTGGGATCAAGGCTTATGTCAGGCTCTTTGCTCCAAGGGGAGTCTGCTTCTCACCCTCCCTCTGCCCTTGCCCCTCCTCCCCCGACTCATGCTCTCTCTCTCACCCACTCTGTCAAATAAATAAATAAATAAATAAAATCTTTTTAAAAATACACATCAATATATTCCTTTGACTCAGTCAGTGAGCCCCTCCTCTGACCTAGCCAACACTCTATTCCTAATAAAGACCTTCAGGGTTAGGAAATGGTGACTAAGTGGAGCACACCAAGTCAGTGGCTGGATCAGAGGTCAATGTTCAGTGGGAAAGGCCATGTAGATTCAGACATGTATGGAAGTCTAACTAAGGATGGGGTGAAAAGCATCATGAGTACTCAGAGGTCTTGAATGTTATACATATTTGGGAGGCAAGTTACTATGGGAAATGGCTAGAGAAATCAAGTTTTGGAACTTAAACTGATCTCAAGGCTCACATTGGTATAAAAGCTATGAGGAGCTTGGACATGAAAAACTTAAAAAAAAGGAAAATTGGTTTCAATTTGAGGGTTAAGACTGAAGATCAGGAGAATGGGCGAGATGGTAAAGAAATAAGGAAAAAGCAGACTGGATACATACAATACTGGGGTGTGAACTGGGAGCGTGGCAGTGAGGAGAGAGAGAGGTGGGAAGCAATACTTAAAGAGAGAGGATTATTACTTAGTAGAAGGAGCATAGCTTTGGGAACTAACAGTTTTAGGTTATACTTCCATCTCTACCACTTTTTACTTGTATGAATTTAGCCAAATTATTGACCCTATTATCTGTAATGTGGGACCAATATTATCTACCTTATTAGGTTGTGGTGAGAATTAAGTGAGTTGAAATATGGAAAGAACCTAGTACAAATTCTGCCATATGATAGATACCCAGTAAATGATGAATATTTTTATTATTGGACAGATTATATTGGGGAAGGAAGAGATGAGGAGTGAAAATGATGAAGGCCAAGTAGGAAAACTTGGAGAAAGTGAAGGACAGTAGTCCCATGTGGCCCACATTCACGTACCCAGAATGGTGGAGTGTGTGCAGAGATCTAGGTCATGCTGGAGGAAATACAGTAATATCAACTTCCTCAAAGTTTCAAGAATAAAATACTAATCTTAAAAATCAAGGGAGTTCAGGCTAAAATTAGAGAATATGCAAATGAAACTCATCTTTTTTTCCACATGTGGTCAGTGTGACAAGAGGTATTTTGTCAGATGTTTTAGGACTCAGTGTGCTGGAAATGGGGAGGTAATTAGTAAAAAGTTATGGGAAAAAGTGTGAAGAGAACTAGTCATATATAACCTCATGCTCCAGCTTTATCTTGATCCATTTCCCTCCTCCATGCCACCAATTCTTTCTAATCAAAATGCAAATCATTACATCATTAACTTTTTATTTTTACTTTGTGCCTTTGCATTTGCTATTTTGTCTCCTTAATATTTCACCTCCTCTCCAAAACTCTACAAGCTTCATTTCAGTTCAAATGGCACCTCCTTTGTGAAGGGGCTTTCTGGGCTCCTCTGACCAAGAGTTATTCTTTACCCAATACTTAGTACTTTGTTGAGAATTAGAATGCTCAATATTCTATTTCAATGCTTATTACATTATATTACATTACATTCTAATTGCCTTGCCTTTTCTTTCTCCTTTACTAAATAGCTCCAATATCTATTTGTCTTAGCGTTCTCAGTACATGGAACTGTCATGGTAGGGTTGAAGGAGTGGGGGCTAAGGTTAGGTGAGGAGTTAGGGAGTGGGAAACTAAAGCTAAGATTTTTTAAATGATAATATTACCAGAGAGGTAGTAGCAGTAGAAAGTAGGCAATCAAAGGAGAGGAAAGAGAGGAATTAATGCACAATTTTTTCAGTCAGGCACAAAAATATGACCAGTAAAGAAGAATTATTTTTAGAAAGAGATAATTCATCAACCATTTCAAAGTTGTAGGAAATGATTTAAATAAAAAGAACCTGCTAGAAGAATTCTTTTTTTTTTTTAAGATTTTATTTATTAGAGAGAGAGAGATTGAGCAGGCATGGGGCTTGGTCTCAGGACTCTGAGCTCAAGACCTGAGCCAAAGGCAGCCACTTAACTGACTGAGCCACCCATGTGACCAATGCCAGAAGAATTCTTAAAACATCAACAAGATCAGGTCATTCAACTGCTCTAACCCTTTCCAAGTATCCCCAATCTACTCAAAGTAAAGGCCAACATGACTACAACTGCTTAAAAGGCCTGTGGTGATCTGCTCATCATCACTTCTCCTATCCCTTCTTCTCTGATTTCATTTCTCTCTTCCACTCACTCTACACCAACCAACTGGACTTGCTGTTCTCACATTTTATTTCACTTTAGGGTCTTTGAACTACCTGGTCCCTTTGTCTGGAAAGCTCTCCCATCAGACAACCAAATGACCGTCACCTTCTTCATGATTCTTCTCAATGAGGCTTATAATGATCATCCTATTTGAAATATGAACCTACTCAAATCTCTGCACTCCTGATTTTCTTTACCTTCCTTTTTTTTTCTTTACCTTCCTTGCTCTATTTTCTCCACAGAACTTATCAATTCTTACATTTATATCCCTACTGTATTTATTCAAAGTCTTGAGAAGAACTGTATTTACTACCTGTATCCTTCCACTAGGATGTAACTTCTTAATATCTTGTCTGTTTTGTTCAGTGAGCTAGTTCAAGTATCTAGAATAGTGCCTGTCACATAGTAGATGTTCAATGAATATTTGTGAAAAGAATGATTTTAATATACAGAAAGAGATGGGGTCTCTGATAGATGATTTTCCTGAAAAATGAGATGTGTAGAGCAGATGGAGGAACTGGTCTTGGATAAGAAGTAAAGAAGGAATGGGCAAAGATGTGAGAAGGTGAACACAATGAATTGATAGCAAGAAATGGAATAAATATGCCTCCTATAGCCTCATTTGTAAAATAAAAGGTAAAATAGTCTGCTAAGAGAGAAGAGAGTAAGGGTGGCAGATTTGCAATCACAGCAAAGAGTCTTTGGGAAGTGTGGAGAGTGAATTGATTTAAAACATAGTGTAGGATAGCCAGCCATTATTTGTGAATCAGTTGAGCTCCATGACCATAAATTATGGCAGTGTCACCTGTCTTCTTTTGTGGCAGTATCATCTATCTTCTTTTGTGATTTTTCTCTAGCAGGGCTCAGCTGCCCAGGTGCAGATAAAAAAGCTCCATTGCTTTCTTCCTTTTTTTAATTTAAATTCAATTAATCAACTTACAGTACATCATTAGTTTCAGATGAAGTGTTCAACAATTTATCAGTTGCATATAACACCCAGTGCCCATCACATCACATGCCC
>NW_023179782.1:0-5006 GCF_002007445.2 Ailuropoda melanoleuca
GGGATAATGTAAATGAAGAGAGAGCCCAAGAATAACATAGAACAGAAAATAATGGGGACAACCTACAGAAATGGAGTTTACAGGTAATAAAGTGGCACTAAATTCATATCTTTCAATAGTAACTCTGAATGTAAATGGGATGACTGTTACAATCAAAAGACACAGGGTATCAGATTGGAGAAAAAAAGCAAGACTCATCCATATGCTGTCTAAAGGAAACTCATGTTAGACCTGAAAACACCTCCAGATAGAAAGTGTGGTGGTGGGGGGAATATACCAACTAATGGACCTCAAAAGAAAGCTGGGTTAGCAATCCTAAAATAAGACAAATTAGATTTTAANTGGGGGGAATATACCAACTAATGGACCTCAAAAGAAAGCTGGGTTAGCAATCCTAAAATAAGACAAATTAGATTTTAAACCAAAGACTATAGTAAGAGATGTAGAGGGACAATATATCGTACTTAAAATTTCTTTTTTTTTATTATATTATGTTAATCACCATACAGTACATCCCAGATTCCGATGTAAAGTTTGATGCTTCATTAGTTGCGTGTAACACCCAGTGCACCATGCAATACATGCCCTCCTTACTACCCATCACCAGTCTATCCCATTCCCCCACCCCCTCCCCTCTGAAGTCTTCAGTTTGTTTCTCATCATACTTAAAAATTCTATCTAACAAAAAGATCTAACAATTGTAAATACCCATGCCCCCCAAGTGGGAGCAGCCAATTATATAAACCAATTAATAACCAAAATAGAGAAACATCTTGATAATAATATATCAATAGTAGGAGACTTCAACACCCCACTCACAGCAATGGACAGATCATCTAAGCGGAAGATCAACAAAAAAAACAAAGGGCTTTGAATGACTCCCTGGACCAGATGGACTTCTCAGATATATACAGAACATTCCATCCTAAATCAACAGAATACTGATTCTTCTCAAGTACACATGGAACGTTCTCCAGAATAGATCACATAATGGGTCACAAGCCAGGTCTCAAGTGGTACAGAGATTGAGATAATTCCTTGCATATTTTCAGACCACAATGCTTTGAAATTGGAACGCAATCACAAGAAGAATTTTGGAAGGTACTCAAGCACTTGGAGGTTAAAGAGCATCCTACTAAAGAATGAATGGGTCAACCAGGAAATTAAAGATGAACTTAAACAATTCATGCAAAACAATGAAAAGGAAAACACATAGATCCAAAACCTATAGGATACTGCAAAGGCGGTCCTAAGAGTAAAGTACATAGCAATCCAAGCCTCTCTCAAAAAATTAGAAAAAATCTCCAATACACAAGCTAACCTTACACCTAAAGGACCTGGAGAAAGAACAGCAAATAAAGCCTGAGAAGCAGGAGAAGAGAAATAATAAAGATTAGAGCAGAAATCAATGAAATAGAAACCAGAAAAAGAGTAGAACAGATCAATGAAACAAGAAGCTGGTTTTTAAAATATTTTTATATTTAATATAAATGTGGATTTTTTTATTGTTATGTTGGTCACCATACAGTACATCATTAGTTTTTTTTATTATATTATGTTAGTCACCGTATTGGTTTTTGATATAAAGCTCAATGATTCATTAGTTGCGTATAACACCCAGTGCACCATGCAATACATGCCCTCCTTACTACCCATCACCAGCCTATCCCATTCCCCCACCTCCCTCCCCTCTGAAGCCCTCAGTTTGTTTCTCAGAGAAGAAGCTTGTTCTTTGAAGGAATTAATAAGATCAATAAACCTCTGGCCAGACTTATCTAAAAGAAAAGAGAAACGACCCAAATTAATAAAATCATGAATGGAAAAGGAGAGATCATGACCAATCTCAAGGAAATACAGTCAGTTGTTAGAACATATTATGAGCAACTATATGCCAACAAATTAGGAAATCTGGAAGAAATGGATGCATTCCTGGAAACTTATAAACTATCAAGACTGAAACAGGAAGAGGTAGAAAATCTGAATAGATCAATAACCAGTAAGGAAATTGAATTAGTAATCAAAATATCCCAAAAAACAGTCCAAGGCCAGATGACTTTCCAGGGGAGTTCTACCAAACATTTAAAGAAGAAATCTTACCTATTCTACTGAAGCTGTTCCAAATAATAGAAACAAAAGAAAAACTTCCAAACTCATTCTATGGGGTCAGTATTACCTTTATCACAAACCAGACAAAAAGCCCATCAAAAGGGAGAATTACAGACTACTATCACTGATGACCATGGATGCCAAAATACTCACCAAGATCCTAGCCAATAGGATCCAACATTACATTAAAAGGATTATTCACCATGACCAGGTGGGAATTATTCTGGGATGCAAGGGTTGTTCAACATTTGCAAATCAATCTATGTGATAGATCTCATTAACAAAAAGAAAAGACAAGAGCCATATGATCCTCTCAATTGATGCAGAAAAAACATCTGACAAAATATAGCATCCTTTCTTGATTAAAACTCTCCAAAGTATAGGGATAGAGGGAACATACCTCAATATCATAAAAGCCATCTATGACAAGCCCACGGTGAATATCATTTTCAATGCGGAAAAACTGGGAGCTTTTCTCTTAAGGTCAGGAATACGAGGGGATGCCCACTCTAACTAGTATTGTTCATCATATTACCAGAAGTTGTAGCCTCAGCAATCAAGAAATGAAAAGAAATAAAAGGCATTCAAATTGTCAAAGAAGATGTCAAACTCTCACTCTTTGCAGATGATATGATATTCAATGTGGGAAACCCAAAAGACTCTACTCGAAAATTGCTAGAACTCATGCAGCAATTCAACAATGTGATAGGATACAAAATCAATGAACAGAAGAAAGTAACATTTCTATACATTAACAATGTGACTGAAGAAAGTGAAATTCAGGAATCAATCCCATTTACAATTGCACCAAAAACCAGTATGTACCTAGGAATAAATCTAACAAGAGGTAAAGAATCTGTACTCTAGAAACTACAGAACACTTATGAAAGAAATGGAGGAAAACACAAAGACACGGCAAAACATTCCATGCTCACAGATTGGAAGAATAAACATTGTTAAAATCTCCATGCTTCAGCAACTTCTTTCATGGCACATCTCCAAAGGCAAGGGAAACAAAAGCAAAAATGAACTTTTGGGACTTCATCAAGATTAAAAACTTCCGCACAGCTAAGGAACCAGTCAACAAAACAAAAGGGCAACCCATGGAATGCAAAAAGATATTTGCAAATGACACTACAGCTAAAAGGCTGGTATCCAAGATCTATAAAGAACTTCTCTTGGAAACAAACTGAGCGCTTCTGGGGGGGGGAATGGGATAGGCTGTGATGAGTATTGAGGAGTGTATGTATTATATGGTGCAATGGGTGTTGTATGCAAGTAATGAATCATGGAAATTTACATCAAAAACTAGGGATGGGGCGCCTGGGTGGCACAGCGGTTAAGCGTCTGCCTTCGGCTCAGGGCGTGATCCTGGCATTATGGTATTGAGCCCCACATCAGGCTCCTCCGCTATGAGCCTGCATCTTCCTCTCCCACTCCCCCTGCTTCTGTTCCCTTTTTCGCTGGCTGTCTCTATCTCTGTCAAATAAATAAATGAATAAAATCTTTAAAAAAAAAAAGGGATGTACTGTATGGTGACTAACATAATATAATAACAAATATTATTATATTAAAAAAAGAACTTCTAAAACTCAATATCCAAGAAACAAATAATCAAATCAAAAAATGGGCAGAAGATGTGAAGGGACACTTTTCCAATGAAAACATAAAAATGGCTAACAGACACATGAAAAAATGTTCAACATCATTAGCCAACAGGGAAATTCAAATTAAAACCACCTTGAGATACCACCTTACACCAGTTAGAATGGCAAAAATTGACAAGCCAAGAAACAACAAATGGCGGAGAGGATGTGGAGAAAGGGGAACACTTTTACACCGTTGGTGGGAATGAAATTTGGTACAGCCACTTTGGAAAACAGTGTGGTTGTCCCTCAAAAAGTTAAAAATAGAGCTACCCTATAACCCAGCAATTGCACTACTGGGTATTTATCCCAAAGATACGGATGTAGTGAAGAGAAGGGCCATATGCACCCCAATGTTCATAGCAGCATTGTCCACAATAGCCAAGCTGTAGAAGGAGCCAAATACCTTTCAACAGATGAATGGATAAAGAAGATATGGTCCATATATACAATGGAATATTACTCAGCCATCAGAAAGAATGATCGGGGCGCCTGGGTGGCACAGCGGTTAAGCGTCTGCCTTCAGCTCAGGGCGTGATCGCGGCGTTACGGGATCGAGCCCCACGTCAGGCTCCTCTGCTGGGAGCCTGCTTCTTCCTCTCCCACTCCCCCTGCTTGTGTTCCCTCTCTCACTGACTGTCTCTATCTCTGTCAAATAAATAAATAAAATATTTAAAAAAAAAAGAAATGTAAAATTTTAGCCTGAAGTATAAACAAGCCATGAAGGAACAGCCTCGAGCTCAATATACTATTTTCCCCTGGTGCTGGAGTTTTACAGCCNATCATATGGTTTCACTCATTTGTGGAACATAAGGAAGAGAAGGGCGATCAATAGGAGAAGGAAGGAAAAAATGAAGGGGGGTAAAAAGGGGGAAATGAACCACAAGAGACTATGGACTCTGGGAAACAAACTGAGGGTTTTAGAGGGGAGAGGGTGGGGGGATAGGCTAGCCCTGTGATAGGAATTAAGGAGGGCACATATTCCATGGAGCACTGGGTGTTATATGCAAACAATGAATCATGGAACACTACATCAAAAACTAATGATGTACTTATGGTCTCTAACATATCATAATAAATTTTTAAAAAAAATCTCTGTGCTGCCCAGAGCAATCTACACATTCAATGCAATCTCTACCAAAATACCACTAGATTTTTTTCACAGAACTGGAACAAATAATTCTAAAATTTGTATGGAACCAGAAAAGACCCTGAATCACCAGGGGAATGTTGAGAAAGAAAACCAAAGCTGGG
>NW_023179782.1:5175-5370 GCF_002007445.2 Ailuropoda melanoleuca
TCAGGAAAGACTATCCAATGGAAAAAAGACAGTCTCTTCAATAAGTGGTGTTGGGAAAATTGGACAGCCACATGCAGAAGAATGACACCTGATCATTCTCTTACACCATACTCAAAGATAAACTAAAATGGATGAATGACCTCAATGTGAGATGGGAATTCATCAAAATCCTAGATGAGAACATAGGCAGTAACC
>NW_023179783.1:0-6130 GCF_002007445.2 Ailuropoda melanoleuca
ACCATACACAAAAATAAACTCCAAATGGATGAAAGACCTCAATGTGAGAGGAATCCATCAAAATTCTAGAGAAGAACATGGGCAACAACTTCTATGACATCGGCCAGAGCAACCTTTTTCATGACACATCTCCAAAGGCAAGAGAAACAAAAGATAAAATGAACTTATGGGACTTTATNATGAACTTATGGGACTTTATCAGGATAAAGAGCTTCTGCACAGCCAAGGAAACAGTCAAAAAAACTAAGAGACAGCCCACGGAATGGGAGAATATATTTGCAAAGGACACCACAGATAAAGGACTGGTATCCAAGATCTACAAAGAACTTCTCAAACTCAATACACGAGAAACAAATAAACAAATCATAAAATGGGCAGAAGATATGAACAGACACTTTTCCAATGAAGACATACAAATGGCTAACAGACACATGAAAAAATGTTCAAAATCATTAGCCATCAGGGAAATTCAAATCAAAACCACACTGAGATACCACCTTACGCCAGTTAGAATGGCAAAGATAGACAAGGCAAGAAACAACAATTGTTGGAGAGGATGTGGAGAAAGGGGATCCCTCCTACATTGTTGGTGGGAATGCAAGTTGGTACAGCCACTCTGGAAAACAGTGTGGAGGTCCCTTAAAAAGTTTAAAAATTGAGCTACCTTATGACCCAGCCATGGCACTACTGGGTATTTACCCCAAAGATACAGACGTAGTGTAGAGAAGGGCCATATGCACCCCAATGTTCATAGCAGCATTGTCCACAATAGCTAAATCATGAAAGGAGCCGAGATGCCCTTCAACAGATGACTGGATTAAGAAGCTGTGGTCCATTTATACAATGGAATATTACTCAGCTATCAGAAAGAACGAATTCTCAACATTTGCTGGAACATGGACGGCACTGGAGGAGATAATGCTAAGTGAAATAAGTCAAGCAGAGAGACAATTATCATATGGTTTCTCTCATCTATGGAACATAAGAACTAGGATGATTGGTAGGGGAAGAAAGGGATAAAGAAAGGGGGGTAATTAGAAGGGGGAATGAAACATGAGAGACTATGGACTATGAGAAGCAAACTGAAGACTTCAGAGGGGAGGGGGTGGGGGAATGGGATAGACTGGTGCTGGGTAGTAAGGAGGGCACGTATTGCATGGTGCACTGGGTGTTATACGCAACTAATGAAGCATCGAACTTTGCACTGGAATCCGGGGATGTACTGTATGGTGACTAACATAATATAATAATAAAATAAAATAAAAATAAAAATAAAAACAAAACAAAACAAAAAAAGAATCGTAGTCAGGGTTTCATTCCCAGAGATCTGTCCAAAGGTACCTGGTAGAAGTCAGTAGGAGCTGTCTCCATTTGTGGCTGCAGAGACAGGACCATCTGTAGCCTGATGGACTCTAAATGAGAAGAAGCAAATCAGATACGGGCACTTAGAATACAAATTCTGGAAAGGAATAGAAGGGAGATGACTAATAGTGGGGCTCTTATACCAACAAAGGTCAGGTGGTCTCTCATTTGGATTCCTCAGATCCTGGTGGCCCAAATAGACAACCTCTCTTCTTCGTGCATGTCTCTCAGGGCACAGCTGTGAGAGAAGGTATAAATTTAAAAAATTAGACTTGTGGTAACAGAATAATGGTCTCCCAAAGTGTGCACATCCTAACTCCCAAATTCAGTGACTGTGACCTCACATGGTAAAAGGGACTCTAAACAAAACAGTAGAGAGGGAGGCAAGATGACGGAAGAGTAGGGGACCTTGTTTCATCTGGTCACTTGAATTTAGCTTGATATCTATCAGATCATTCTGAATACCCACAAAATCAGCCTGAGATGTAAGAATATGTGTCTGGTTCTCTACAAGCAGAAAAGCAACTGTTTTTTTGCAAGATAGGATGTGCAGAGTCATAAATCTGCAGGGAGATATTGGAAGATAAACAGAAGCGGGAGGGAGTCTCCATAAGCTGGCTATCATTAAGTGATATAACAACAGAGCACAAATCAGAACCCTTAGAAATCTGCTCTGGTGAGAAATATCCCTTTCTGAATGGGGCTCAGGGGATAAAAAGGGCAGAATTCTAGGTGGGCCATTGTAGTCTCAGGATCCCAGGAGATACAGAAAGAACAGGGGTGCCTGAACAAATACAATGCCCATATTGTTTGTTTCACTTTGCCCTCATTTGGTTTTTTGTGGTGGCTTCCAACCAATTCAGATTTTTTCTAGGGTGCATTCTGCTTGGTTTGTGGGTGGTATTTTGGACTCTGTTCATTCGCTCACCCATCCTTCCCTGGGCAGAATGACTAAAAGGAAGAATTCACAACAAAGGAAAGAACCAGAGGCAATATTATCTGCCACAGAGCTAATCAATATGGATATAAGTAAGATGTCAGAGATAGAATTCTGGATACCAATTATAAAGTTAATAGCTAGGCTTGAAAAGAGCATGACAATACAGAATCTCTAAGGGTGGAGATGAGATCTAATCAGGCCAAACTTAAAAATTCTATGAATGAGATGCAGTCTAAATGGATGCTCTAAGGGCTAGTGTTGATGAGGCAGAAGAGAGAGTAAGTAGAGGACAGACTGATGGAAAGGAAGGAAGTTGAGGAAAAGAGAGAAAGCCAACTCATAGCCCATGAAAAAAGGCTACAAGAATTTAATGACCCCTTGAAACAAACCAATGTCAGAATTACTGGGATCCCAGAGAGGGTGAAGAGAAAGAGAGGGCTATGAGGCATATTTGAGCAAATCATAGCTGAGAATTTCCCTAATCTGGGGAAGGAAACAAGCATTCAAGTCAAAGAGCCAAAGAGGACCCCTCCCAAAATCAATAAAAATACATCAACACCCCAACATATAATAGTGAAGCTTGCAAATCTTATAGCCAAAGAAGCTGTCCTGAGAGCAGCTAGGGAGAGGAGGATCCTTAAGTATGGAGGGAGGAACATCAGAATAACATCAGACCTATCCACAGAAACCCAGCAGGCAAGAGAGAGCTGGCAAGGTGTATTCAGGATACTAAATGTGAAGAACATGCAGCCAAGAATAGTTTATCCAGCAAGGCTGTCATTCAGAATGGAAGGAGAGATTAAGAGCCTCCAGGACAGACAGTAACTGAAAGATTATGTGACCACCAAGCCAGATGTGCAAGGAATCTTAAGGGTGATTCTGTAAGTGAAGAGAGACCCCAAGAGTAATATAGACCAGAAAGTAACAGAGACAATCTACAGAAACAAGGACTTTACAGACAATACAATGGCACTAATTCATATCTTTCAAACACTGAATGTAAATGGGCTAAATCCTCAAACCAAAAGACACAGGGTATCAGATTGGATAAAAAAGCAAGACCCATCCATATGCTGTCTACAACAGACTCATTTTAGACCTAAAGACACTTCTAGATTGAAAGTGAGGAGGTGAAGAAAAATTTATCATCCTAATGGACTTCTAAGGAAAACTGGAGTAACAATCCTCATATCAGACATATTAGATTTTAAACGAAAGACTGTAGTAAGGGATGGAGATGAACACTATATCATACGTAAAGGGTCTATCCAACAAGAAGATCTAACAAAGGGGTAAATATCTGTGGCTGCAACATGGGAGCAACCAATTATATAAACCACTTAATAACCAAATAAAGAAACATATTGACAATAATACATTAGTGGTAAAAGACTTCAACACCCCCCTCACAGCAATGAACAGATCATCTACACAGAAGATCAACAAAGAAACGGGCTTTGAATGATACACTGGACTAGATGGACTTCGCAGATATATACAGAACATTCCATTCTAAATCAACAGAATGCTCATTCTTCTCAAATGCATATGGAACTTTCTCCAGAATAGATCAGATACTGGGTCACAAATCAGGTCTCAACCAATCCCAAAAGATTGAGATTATTCTCTGCATACTTTCGGACCACAATGCTTTGAAACTGTAACTCAAACACAAGAAGAAATTTGGAAGGAACTCAAGCACTTGGAGGTTAAAGAGCATCCTGTTAAAGAATGAATAGGGCAATCGGGAAATTAAAGAACTTAAACAATTCATGCAAACTAAAGAGGATGAAAACACATCAGTTCAAAACCTATGGGATACAGCAAAGGTGGTCCTAAGAGGAAAGTATTTAGCAATACAAACCTCTCTCAAAAAATTAGAAAAATCCCAAATACACAAGCTAACCCATATACCTAAAGGACCTAGATAAAGAACAGCAAATACAGTCTAAACCCAGCAGGAGAAGAGAAATAATAAAGATTGGAGCAGAAATCAATGAAATATAAACCGGAAGAACAGTGGAACAAATCAATGAAACTAGAAGCTGGTTCTTTGAAAGAATTAGTAAGATTGAAAAACTTCTAGCCAGACTTATCCAAAAGAAAAGAGAAAGGACCCAAATTAATAAAATCATGAATGAAAGGGGAGAGATCACAAACAGTACCAAGGAGATACAGACAATTGTTAGAATATATTATTGGCAACTATATGCCAACAAATTAGGCAATCTGGAAGAAATGGGTGCATTCCTGGAAACTTATAAACTACCAAGACTGAAACAGGAAGAGATAGAAAATCTTAACAGACCAATAACAAGCAAGGAAATTTGAAGCAGTAATCAAAAAACTCCCCCCAAAAAAGAGTCCAGGGACAAATAGCTTCCCAGGGGAATTCTACCAAACATTTAAAGAAGAATTAATACCTATTCTCCTGAAGCTGTTTCAAAAAATAGAAACAGAAGGAAAACTTCCAAACTCATTCTATTAGGCCAGCATTACCTTGATCCCAAAACCAGGCAAAAACCCCATCAAAAAGGAGAATTACAGACCACTGTCCCTGATGAAATGGATGCCAAAATTTTCAACAAGATCCTAGCCAATGGGACCCAATAATACATTAAAAGAATTATTCACCACGACCATGTGGGATTTATTCCTGACATGCAAGGGTGGTTCAACATTCACAAATCAATCAATGTGATAGAGCACATTAATAAAAGAAAAGAACCATATGATCCTCTCAATTGTTGCAGAAAATGCATTTGGCAAAATGCAGCATCCCTTCTTGATTAAAACTCTTCAAAGCATAGAGATAGAGAGAACATACCTCAACACCATAAAATCCATCTCTGAAAAGCCCTCAGCAAATATCGTTCTCAATGGGGAAAAACTGAGAGCTTTTCCCATAAGGTCAGGAACATGACAGGGGTGTCCACTCTCACCACTATTGTTCAACATAGTACTAGAAGTCCTAGCCTGGGCCATAGGGTAACATAGAGAAATTAGGGAATCTATTCCATTTACAATAGTATTGAAAATCATAAGATACCTAGGAATAAACCTAGCCAAACAGGTAAAGGATCTGTACTTTAGAAAGTACAGAACACTTGTGAAAGAAATTGAGGAAGACACAAAGAGATGGAAAAACATTCCATGCTCATGGATTGGAAGAATAAACATTGTGAAAATGTCTCTCCTGCCCAGAGAAATCTACACATTCAAAGCAATCCCTATCAACATACCATCAACATTTTTCACAGAGCTGGAACAAACAATCCTAAGATTTGTATGTAATCAGAAAAGACCCTGAATCTCCAGGGGAATGTTAAAAAAGAAAACCAAAGCTGGAGGCATCACAAGACCTGACTTCAAGCTATGTTACCAAGCTGTAATCATCAGGAGAGTATGGTACTGGCACAAAAACAGACACATAGGTCAATGGAACAGAATAGAGAACCCAGAAATAGACCCTAACTCTATGGTCAACTAATCTTTGACAAAGCAGGAAAGAATATCCAATGGAAAAAAAACACAGTCTCTTCAATAAATGATGCTGGAAAAATTGGACAGCCACATGCGAAAGAATGAAACTTGACCACTCTTTCACACCATACCCAAAGATAAACTCCAAATGGATGAAAGACCTCGATGTGAGACAGGAATCCACCAAAATTCTAGAGGAGAACATAGGCAGCAACCTCTTTGACATCAGCCACAGCAAATTTTTTCATGACACATNTTGACATCAGCCACAGCAAATTTTTTCATGACACATCTCCAAAGGCAAGAGAAACAAAAGATAAAATGAACTTGTGGGACTTCATCAAG
>NW_023179784.1:0-1573 GCF_002007445.2 Ailuropoda melanoleuca
TTCCTGATCACAACACTCCATAATCTTCAACTGTCTACAATAGTGGTAAAAGGAGTGTCTGTGGAACAATGCCCATTGTACTTCTAAGAAGAAAAGGAGGAAAAATCTGTTTATTTTGGGACCACTATGACTTTCAAAATGTTCTACTAGTCTTAAGAAATGGAAGAAGTATAATCAGCAAATCGCAGTATGGGGTGGGGGGAGGGATCAGCCAAGCAGAAGTGTGCAGAGCAAAGGAAAGGTCATGAGGGGAAGTTTGGATGAATTTGCCCAGAGAGGGAGCTTAATGGAGAGCCAGTCATAGAGTAGTTTGACTAAGTTGATACATTTAAGGGAGGAAGGAAATTCATGAGAGGGGTTACAATCACATTGCTGCAATTCTTGCCCAGGAGGGCAGGGGTAAACACAGATGTGTCACCTGTGGAGAGTCACAAGTAATGCAAAGAGCTGTTCACTTCCTGACACACTGTTATCAGCCCCACTCTGGTCATCATGCTTATTGAGCTCCATGTTGGTGTGAAGAACCTCCTTCTGGTCCTTCCCAAGCAAGGAACACATCCTCCCAAATCTTGGAATTATTTTCTCAAAGCTACACCCTATAACTGAGCTTCTTGGCATGTCCCAGCGCCAGGATGACTAAAATCTAAAGAAAAAAAAAAGACATATTTTCTATTGAGAACTTCCTGTCATTCCTCCTGCCTGTGTAATTTATGTCTTACAACTGTTTCTAAGTCCTCCAAACCCATAACTCTTACATATTTTCCCATATGATTCTGCATATATGTTTACAAATACATGTATCTTAATGAAAGAAATTAGTTGAAGGATCCGTTCCGTACAGTGTAGTTTCGATGAATTAAGCATGCAGTTATTCCACTGGGCATCTACATTTATTTTTATTATATTTTAAAAATATTTTTATTTAAATTAGTGAGAGTTAACATAAAATGTAATACGGGTGTTGTACGCACATATTGAATCCCTAAATTATACACCTGAGGCTCAGACATTGTTTAGCTTTCAGTTGGTATTACTTTCTTCTCAGTGGATAGGAGATTTTGGACTTTCATATATTTAGCTCTGATTTTGGGGACCTGTGTATTTTCCCCTATTTGGCATCTACAGTTCAGGCACATTGCAAATTACTACTGTGAAATCCCATGTGAGAGATACGATGAAATAATTTGTTAATATTGATAGGCATTGTAACTACTCTACGACTACAATTCCCTACTGACTTAACTCATCAAAGGTTTGAAAATTTCTAAGTTATTATTTCTGTTTGGTGTAGAGAAAAATTCATGAAGAGAAAGCTAAAACTTCTGACACCTGTTATATCAACATACAGTAAGACTGATGTCCATCCATCAACCTTCGTTCTCATTGGCATTCCTGGGTTGGAGGCTGCCCACATCTGGCTCTCCATCCCCTTCTGTGTGGTCTATGTTTTGGTCCTCCTGGGAAACTGTTCTCTTCTGTTTANTCTTCTCTTTAACATCAAGATGGACTCCAGCCTCCATGAGCCAAGTTACCTCTTCCTCTGCATGCTGGCTGTGGCTGATCTTATTGTGTG
>NW_023179785.1:0-2142 GCF_002007445.2 Ailuropoda melanoleuca
ACCTTTTTAGGGGTTCTCTGGGAGCTCTCACCTTCATAAGGCACATAAACACATGAATCTAAACTGCAATAATGGATTATTGACTCACTGGTAATAGCAATGCTTCAAGTAGCAGCTACTGAAGAAACTAGCCCTGAGGCAGCATCCCTTGCCCTGAATTTCCCAGAAATTAGGCCTAAGAGTTCCCTAGATGTAGCAAAGGAGTAAGAGAAGCACTACACAAATCAGGAGACCTGGGATTTTCTCCCAGCTCTTGCCTTTCTTCCGGGAGTGATTGGGTAAGTCTCCACTCTTCCCCAAGTTAGAGTAGGCAGTTAGTTAGGCTTCCACAGGATACCTAGAGGCCCCCAAAGGAGAAATCATGGCCAGCTATTGGAAAAGTCAGAGGCCTGTCCTGGCAGCACTCCACAAGACGCCAGATCAAACCAGACAGGCCCAGGATAAGAAGGCCAGAAACCCTGACCAAGTAAGGGAGAAAAGGCACTAAGCCTTGCTCCTAAGAAATCCCCTCCCCAAGAAATAAATATTCCAAATCTAGTCAACAGCTGTCAATAAAAGACAGATGCCAAAACCCTGAGTTGCACAGCTGTCCCTTGAGCTTCCCACTCTCACAGCTCCTCAGTGTGCTCTCTCTTTCATAAGCTCTTCACTTAACACTGATGAAGTCCTAGAATATAGGTGATGTTCAGTGGGGTGGAGTCCGGAGCCGACGACCAAGAATGAATTCTTGAGGCGTCTTTGGTGCAAAATGGTTTATTAAAGCATGGGGACAGGACCCTTGGGCAGAAAGAACTGCAATGCAGTTGTGAGGGGTGGCTGATTATATACTATGGGGTTGGGGGATGTAAGGAACAAGGGAGGCTGAGAAAGCACTTTCATATTTCAAAGAAGACTCACAGGACATTGGAACCTCCACCATTTTCAAGCCAAGGCTGTCCACACTATCACTGTGTCCTTATCAATGAGCTGCAGATACCTTCACATGTCAAAGAAGACTCGAGGATATCAGAGGCCCCGCTATTGTCAAGCCAAGGCTGTTTACACTATCACTGTGTCCCTATCAATGAGCTGCAGGTCCTTNTGGAGGATATCAGAGGCCCTGCTATTGTCAAGCCAAGGCTGTTTACACTATCACTGTGTCCCTATCAATGAGCTGCAGGTCCTTTCCTTAGTTTTAGGGCAGCCAGGAGTGCTGAGGAATGTTGCATACATGGGGGGGAGGGGGTGTTACAGGGTGTCAGCTTCTGCTTTGTCTTCAGCCAGCCTTCTATTCCCTCATCAACACCACTCAACCACTGTGTCAGCTCAGTCCTTGTATTCTTTTCCTGCTACAAGACTAAGACCTTCCCCCACTCTCACCCCTGCAAAATCCTGGGGACAGGCTAGACAGAGGCCTCAAGGTCCAGGGGTATCCCCCATCCAACAAGAAACACAAGAAGGACAGGCATGACTCTGAAGTCACGTCTCCCTCTTTCTCTGTCTCTTTCTCTGTCTCTCTCTCTCCCTCTAAAACACTAATCTGAGATTAAATCCCGGTTGTGTATGGGGGTATACCACACCAACAAGCAATTCTCAGGACATTAGCAGGGTACCTCACAATTCTGGAGATAGCATCAGATTCCACAACTAAGAGTTCAGTCTTACAAGAATGTACCTCCCACCCCACTTGAGATACCAATCACAAGAACACAGCGTTCCCTATGCTTCTAACATAGTGGCTATAAATCAGAGGTTCCCGTGACCCACTCCTGGGGTTTGATTAATATGCTAAGGAAACACACAGAAGTCAGGGAAGCATTTTACTTAGGAGAATACCAGTTTATTGTAAGGATCTAACTCAGGAACAGCCAGATGGAAGAAATGCCTAGGGCAAGGGATTGGGAAAGAGCATGGAACTTCTATGCCCTCTTCATCGTGCTGTGCTCCCTAGTCTCCCTATATTGTTCATCAACTCAGAATCTCTGGGAACCTTGTCCTCCTGGGATTTTTATGGAGGCTCCATTACATACCCATGATTGACTGCTTAACTCATTGGCCATCAGCAACTAGTTCAGCCTCCTCCCCCTCACTCCATCCTGGGAGGTCTGAGTGGAACTGAAAACTTCAACTCTTTAATCACCAGGGTGGCTGTGGGGCAACCTG
>NW_023179785.1:7552-10309 GCF_002007445.2 Ailuropoda melanoleuca
CTACAGATCCATGGCATAGAGAGGCCAGGATCTAGGTCTTGTCCCAACCTTCCAAGTGTGTCTTGGTGGTTGTTTTGTGTTTGTTAATTTCCCCACCACATCTACACCCCAATAACTGAGGAAACTCTAGGAGTTAAACAGCAACACAGCAGAGAAATGAGAAGACAGAAACATCTGATGGCATTCAACGTGTGTGTACATTGTTTTACAGACCTTTTCATGGATTGTAATATATATGTGTCATGTATACAATCACATATCATTGATCTATTAGTGTAGCCTCATAGTCTGACTTAGTTAATATGGTATAAAATGATCCCCCTCTCATAAAACAAACAAGAGCTTTGGAATCCTAACAAGAATTACATTATTTTTATAGATTAAATGTAAGAGAATCAACATTTATGATGACAAGCTTTCACATCCAAGAATATATGATAGATGTTTCACTTATTAACACTTTTAAAAAAATTTTCAATAAAATTATTCGTGTTTAAATTATTTCTATAGTTTTAAAATGTATGATTTTGTTGCTGTTATTAATAAAATATTTCCCATTTCTATTTCTACATACATAATGTTTGATTGAGAAAAAACATTTCTATCTTGCATTCATATATATTTTACCAAATTATCATATGAATTATTGTAGATTTTTATTTTAGGATTTTATTTGTATTTAGCATATATAAGTAAAAATAGATGACTGGTAAGTTTTCCCTACTATTCCCACAATGTATTTCATTTTACTTTATTTAATTTATTGGACTATGAAATATTAAAAGTAAAAGTGAATTTTCAAATCTTATTTTTGAAACAGAAGTGGCATTAATGTTTCATCTGCTAGAGCAATGGTTGGCTGCTAGATCTCTGGGTAAACTTTCAAGATTTCAATGATATATATGTATTCCAATTTTATTGATTTTTAATAGGTCTACTTGATGAATCCTATTAAGTGCTTTTTTAGCACCCACTAATATAATTATCTGCTTTTTAAAAAAAGATTTATTTATTTGAGAGAGAGAGAGAGCATGCACACGAGTGGGGGGAGGGGCAGAGTAAGAGGGAGAGAGACAATCCCATGCAGACTCCCCTCTGAGCACGAAGCCCCACTTGGGGCTGAATTCCAGGACCCCCAGGTTATAACCAGAGCCAAAACCAAGAGGTAATAGCTTAACAGACTGAGCCACCAGATGTCCCTATAATTGTCTGCTTTAATGTGTTGTTCAATTTCTGATATTGAAACATCTTTGTTCTCTTGTGACTATAGAGGAAGGGCATTTTAAATGAAGGTAGCAAATTGAATCCACCTAGTGCTAAATGAGAACACACAGTGACCTATCAGGATATATTTCTGGAAGGCAGGAACAGTTATAACCTCATCTTATATCAAGCTTCTCTGTAAGGCATATTATAGATCCTCTTATTAAACTAGATAATTTGTCTCTTGATTTCACAAATGAGAATACTGAGACTGAGAATTGAAGAATGCTTGAAGTACATAAAATTAGTTGCAAAGGCAGCATTTATTTTGAATTTGCTTAATCCAAAGCCCCAGCTACAAAATACTCCTTTAAAACTGTTGAATGGAGAAACAGCCTAGTCTTGAGGCCACAGGAATGAGGTCTCTGAGGAACCCTGCTTTTCCCAAATTTACCCCTTTTTCCTCCCTAGTACACCCACCTCTAGCTTCTCATTTATTTACTGATAAAAGATGGTGGGGACTTCTCAGTGGGTTCCTACTATTTCCATGTGGGAATGTACACCAAGTATTACCATACCTTCCTACTTTTAAGATAACTTGTAAATCTCTATTTTTATATGAACTCATCTAAACGCTATCTTGTCTAAACACGTTTGTCTGAAGACAGTATTTGGATTTTATGGCTTTTAAAAAGATTAACATAGTAATCCATACAATACAGAGAGAAGGAATTAATTTTTAATTTCAAAGTACATATGAAACCTATCATAATACACAACACATAGAAAGGAACTTTCTCAAGACCACATAGCCAGGAAATGGCAGAGCTGAAACCAGAGGACTGGTTTCCTGGTTGAGTCTTGAGCCTTTTCCCTCCTCTAACCAACTCCCTGGCAGGACTAAGGTATCATAACAGAAGGTTTAGAGGACATGTTATCCCTGATAGGGCCATTTTGCTCTTTCTTCTCTAGGTTGGTTTCTAAATCCCCAGTCTGGAGCTACATTATATCCTATTAAGTAGCAGTAATCCTGGACTCTGATCCATTAAGTAAAGATGGCATAGTCCTCATAACTCCTAAAGCTTCTTTGTTGATACTTTCTCATTAGGATATCCTTGGGGCACTCTAATCTGTCTCCATTTACAACGCTGGGAAGTGACAGGTGGGTCCAGGGAGGCTCCGGTAAGAAAGTTGTCTGGCCACAGTGATGCCGATTCTGTGTTGTGGCTTGACAGTTACTGGTACCTAATGGTATTATGGGCTGCCCTAAATCAACTGGCTCTCACGAAGGGCCCTTACATTCCCTGTCAATGTTAGCTTCTGGTAAGAGGTGTAAAAAGTGCAGAGGTGAGTCAAGTCTAGGTGATAACCGCCCTGATTCACCCCGGAATCTCCACCCCAGCAAAACTTCAGACTCTTCTTTTAGTTCAAACTGATACACGTCTACCAAGCACATACTCTGAACAAGGTATTTAGTCGTGAGGAGACTTTTAAAGTTGAATAATTCACAACTCTTTCCTTGTGGAAATTCATAATGCAGTCAGTGGGAGAGAC
>NW_023179786.1:0-1937 GCF_002007445.2 Ailuropoda melanoleuca
ACAAAGTCAAAGTAAGCACAAATAAAGTTTGTGAATAGTTGTCCCAGAATCCCATGACACTTATCACTGTTCTATAGATGCCTCTCCATTAACCTTCATGGCCTGAATGAAGGTTCTGAAAAGTTACTGGAGGAGAACGAAAATATTTGGGCTTGGTGTATGGATGGATTGCTGGGCAAGTTGGTACTAACCAGTAGAATACNCCAGTAGAATACAGTGGTACAACAGCCTCACACATCAGGGGACTCAAAAAAGAAAAATAAATAAATAAATAAATACATACATACATACATACATACATACATACATAAATAAGAGTGAAGGAGTGAAGGAAAATTCCCATAACGGACGGTGCCCTTGGTTGTTAACTTTGTGTGGAAAGAGAGGTTGCCTGATGTATGTGGATATGCATGGACTTCTGTACTTTGCTGAAAGGCTTGGATAGTTGGTCAGTGAATGGAACTAGCAAACTTGAAAGAAGAGAGATAAGGAAGTCTATAGATGTATGTGAAATACATACTGAAGTGGACATGGAGGGTGAAAATCTTTGTATCTCATGCTAATATCCACCAAACAGTACCCACCTCAGAGGAGAAACTCAATAATCAATAGAAAGAAGCTACGTGTAAATATCAGCAAGCTTTGGCTATGCTACTGCTGACCCAGTGGGCACACAGATGGAGTCATAATGGCAGAGATATACAGATAAAACGTGAGCCAAAAGTATGAGTTCCCTTTCATCAAGGTTAATTTGAGGAAACATCGTGTAATCCTCACTCCTGGGTTGTTAGTAATGCTATTACCAACTTTTAATGTTCACCAACAGGAACTAATCCGGAGCATGTGATATGGCATGTTGTATGTACATCAGATATGTCCCTACACATAAGAAAGGGCAAAATAACTACCTGTGTAGGATCCAATGTTGAATCACACTGATACGCTTAGAAGATATACTCTATAGAATGACTATTTTTGCAGTTAATTAAGAATTTTAAGAAGAAAAAATCGAATTCATTAAATTGCACTTTGGATATCATTCAGAAAACAACAACTGGTTTATTAACAAAGTTTCCTACATTAAATCTGGAGTTTTTCAATTGTATGCAGTCTGAATGAATACTTTATTCAAGTCTCATACTACTTGCAAATATGAATAGTTGTTTACATACATTATCTCAATTCACACTGAAATCAAGACATAATTTAGATGATACTAATATGAACTTAGTGACAAGGAAACTAAGCAAATATCACAGGATCTGTAAGTTACTTAGTTTAACATTGGAAGACAATCTAGGCCCTTTGGGGGCAATTACCCCATTCTACTGAAGCACTCATTCATAAATGGCTTTCTCTCTACTCTGAGATAACCGGTGATTAGATTTGTTGCTGCTTCTGAATTAAGACTTTGACAATAGCCTTTCGAATCTGCTTAGTCTTCACACAGTAGATGATGGGGTTGAGCACAGGAGGGATGAGAAGGAAGACGTTGGCCATGATGGTGTGGACAAATGGAGGTGCTGAACGGCCATAGCGATGGACAAGAGACAAGCTGATGAGGGGTATGTAGAAGATGGCAACAGCACTAATGTGGGATATGCAGGTGTTGAAGGCTTTCTGCCGCCCCTCTGAGGAGGCAATGCTGAGAACAGATCGGATGATCAGTACATAGGAGAGCAGGATGCAAGGGCAATCAAACCCTGTTGTGGAGAAAAGTGCAAACAGACCGAGGATGCTGTTGATTCTGTTGTCTGTACATGAGAGTTGAATGAGATCAACATGGTAGCAGTAAGAATGTGAAAGGACCACAGCCCTGCAGAAGGACAGCCTCTTANCAACAGCCTCTTAACAAAGAGCACCACGGGTAACATGACAGCAATGTTCCTAATCAGTATGCTCATCCCAATCTGGGCAATCCTGGCATTGGTGAGGAT
>NW_023179787.1:0-3152 GCF_002007445.2 Ailuropoda melanoleuca
GAATGCCACCCAAAATGTGCCACTTTGGCAAGTGGATTATTGTATGCTGAAAGCAATCAAGACCCAGCAGAGTCAGGAAGAGGTTTTTTTGTTTTGTTTTGTTTTGTTTTTGTTTTTGTTTTTGTTTTTTTTACCTCCCCCTTAACTGCCTGAAAGAATTTAGAAAGGGGGCCTGTAACCAGGAAGAGAGCTCTTATCTAAGATCACATTTTCGATATGAGAGNCGGACAGAGCAAGTATTTGTTTACCAAACGTGCTCTTCTCACCTTTCTGTGGATTGCCTTCCCCCGCCCCTCCCCTTTGAAATCCCAGACCCCTATCCTTGTCCTTAGCTTCGCAAGGTATATAAGCCTCAACTGCGCTGTTGCCTTTGAATCTCATCTCTTTGTGGGGACCTGTTTTTCTCCTGTTAAGCTGTCTTTTTGGTATAGGTGGGGTCTCAGCCAAGGACCTAGAAGAGAGGAAGAATTATTTTCCCACCCTTACAATAGTTTTAAAAACCAATTAAAACATAGTAGAACATTTAGAAAATATAGCCAGTCATAAAAAATCGTTCTTAATCCCACTTTACATAAATACTCACTTCTGGCTTTTTTTCTAAGCGCGCGCTTAAAATGAGATCACATTTACACATATTGCTTTGTAACCTGCTTCTCCCCACCCGCTTATCCATATCTTACGACTACTACCACATCTTTTCATGTGCATGATACAGACCTGGTGGTGCTGATGGCGTTCAGGTGGTTTACAAGCCCTTAACACTAAGAAAAAGCAGAGATGAACTTTTTTGAATGGGAATCCAGCGCATGCCGGACTCAGCTCTGGCTGACGCTCGCTCCTAACGCGGAGGCAGGGACCGCGGGCTCAGTGCCGGGCATCCTGGGCCCAGGGCAGGGGCTGGTGTCCGCGTGATTCCCGCGGAGAGCTCTCCTGCTGGGCTAGAGCTGGGTGGAGCAGAGGTCAAGCTGCTGAGGTTCCCGGCTGGACTCAGCTTCTGGAGGGGCACCTCCCTACTACTCTGGCTCTAGGCACAGTGGCACTTGCCGTTAGGCGTCCCAGCCAGTGGGGAGTAGCAGATCGGGTCACGCCGGTGCCCAGGGCTTGCTGGACTTCAGAACTGAGGGCGTCCACAGGCGTGAGTCAGTCCCAGTGACAAGAACAGAGGTTCCTGTAAAAGGGAGGCCCCCCCAGACCGCCAGCAGGCTTGGGGAGGCGGCTGTCATCACCGACAGCAGTGAAATGACCCAAAATATTTAGGATGTTTCTGGATCCGAAGCCCCTATTCTATGTGTTCTTATTGAAGCCTTTAAACAATTATAAAATATGGCACATACAAAAGCAGAATAATATAATTAATCTCTATGTACTCCTTACCCGGCTTAGACACATCTTGGTATTTTCCTATATTTGCATCAGCTCTTTTGTTCTTTAAGAAATGAGGCATTAAGAGGCACCTGGGTGGCTGGGTCTGTTAAGCCTCTGCTTTCTGCTTGGGTCATGATCTCAGGGCCCTGGAATCAAGCCCCACATTGGGCTCTCTGCTCAGTGGGGAGCCTGCTTCTCCCTCTCTCTTTGCAACTCCCCCTTCTTGTGTGCTCTCTCTCTTCCCGTCAAATAAATAAATAAATAATCTTAAAAAAAAAAAAAAGAAAGAAGGCGTTAAGTATACACTTGAGTGTCTCTGTGTAACCTCCCTAATTCCGTTCTTATCTATACCTAGAGGCCATTGCCATCTTGAATTTGAGGCTTATTAATTTATTAACTGAATGTGTGTTTTCAATGCTTTTAGTACATACATATTTAGCCACAAAAATCGATGGCTTGTTTAGCATGGTTTAAACTTTATATGAACGTATCCTACTGTGACTATTCTGCAAACTTCCTTTTTCTTCCCCTCAATCTTATGTTTTGGGGATTCATTCAATGTGCCTGCTGTATACGATTTCATTTTGGGATTATACTCCAGTTTATTTAAACATCCTTCTGTTCAATAAATAATCATGGCAATGAACGCTCTGGTACATGCCTCCTAATACACAGATGTGAGGGTTTTTAGGATATGTCCCTAAGAGTGTGTGAATCATGCTGAATCGTGGTGTGTGCACACCTTCCCCTGGGCCGGACGTGGCTCTCTGGAGTGACTGTCTCTCATCTGATACCACCAGCAGTGTATGAATGTTCATGCTCTACACAGTTTTGAAACTTGCTTTCTCTCTCCCTTCTTTAAAAAAGATTTTAGAGAGAGAGAAAGCACGAGGGGCAGTGGGGGTGGGAGGCAGTGCAGAGAGACAGGCAGACTCCCCACTGTGCAGGGAGCCCAATGCAGGGCTCAATCCCAGGACTGTGAGATCATGGCCTGAGCCAAAGGCAGATGCTCAGCCAACTGAGCCACCCAGGTGTCCCCAAATTTGATTCATCTTTAATAAAGCCTTAAGAAGTTTCTTTTGAAATCAAGTTCAAGTTTCATCTCTTCCATTTGCTCTCAATTTTACCTTGTATTAATTATTTTGCCTCTCTAAGCCTTGTTATTTTACTTTATTTTATTTTTAAAGATTTTATTTATTTATTTGTCAGAGAGAGAGAACACAAGAAGGGGGAGCAGCAGGCAGAGGGAGAAGCAGGCTCCCCGCCGGGCANTGCCGGGCAAAAATCTCCATGCGGGGCTCGATTCCAGGATCCTGGGATCATAACCCGAGCTGAAGGCAGATACTTAACCGACTGAGTCACCCCGGCGTCCCTTATTTTATTTTTTCTTGAAGATTTTATTTATCCATTTATTTGAGAGAAGTAGAGAGAGAGAGAGAGAGCGCACAAGCGGGGGGGCAGAGGGAGAGGGAGAAGCAGACTCCCTTGCTGAGGAAGGAGCCCAACACAGAGCTCGATCCCAGGACCCCGGGATCATGACCCCAGCTGAAGGCAGATGCCCAACCAACTGAGCCACCTAGGCGCCCCTAAGCCTTGGTATTTTAATCTGCAAAGTGGAATAATGATCTTACTTTGCCAGACTGAGAGAATTAAATGAAAGAATGCATATAAAAATGCTTGCTTAAGGATGCCTGGGTGGCTCAGTCCCCTAAGTATCTGCCTTCCGCTGGGATCATGATCCCAGGGTCCTGAGATCGAGTCCCTCATCAGGCTCCCTGCTCAGCGGG
>NW_023179788.1:0-11310 GCF_002007445.2 Ailuropoda melanoleuca
AATCTTCACCCCACACCTTGCTGTGTGACCCCAGGTGTGCCATGTAATTTCCAGGTCCTATAAGTAATAAACTTTTTTTTCCAAAGTTTGCTAATAGTTCTTGCTGAGGGCATCTTTCAGCCATATAAATATATATCAGTACCAAAGATTTATAAAAAGATAATTTATAAGTGCTAGTCATATTAGGTTAAATTAGTAACAAATAGTTAGGAATAAATATAATGTAAGATATGTAATAGCTCTTATTTTAAAAGCATAAAACAACATTGAGAAAAAATAAAGACCTTAATTAATTGAGGTCTGTGTTCTCAGATTGGAAGACCTGGTAACCTAAAATTTTCAATTTTCTCAAAATTAATCTATGGATTTGGTACATTCACAATGAAACTCCCAGTATAGAGCTTAGTGAAGATTGGTAAGCTGTCCATAAAATTCATGAGGACATGCAAAGAGGTGGATAGTCAAGGTATAAGCTAAACAAAGACTGTATTAGGAAGCCATGCTCCGTACTAAGCACGGTGGAAGTAGTGATGAACCAGATAATGGTGTTTGCCTTTACAGAAGTTAGTATGGGGACTTGAATCCTGTTGTTGCTTAATAAATGATTATTAAGCACATAACTGGTGAATATCCTGTCCAGTGAGAAGTTGTAAATACCTTGTAACAGAGGGGCCTCTCTGCACTTAATTACCGCGGTTCTATATGGATGCCCCAATGAGGCTGAAGCTTCACTATCCCTCTGGGTTGGAGTAATTATACTTTCATTCGCATATGCTCATTCGAGAAGAGGAAACTGGGGGCGGTGGAGAGAAGGGGGGACCCGTTTATACAATTTCCAGGATATAATCATATGTTCTTGGCACACCCGTGGTTAAGGGTTGTTTATGTTAATTTTATGTCTGGGGACCCACCAGACTCTGACGCCAGTCCCTACTTTTCTATCCCGGGAGAAACNAACCGGGAGTATTTATAGAGAGTTAGAATTATTCAAGCCTCGCTGTTCATGGAACCAAAGGTTTTCAGGACCTGAGGTTTCTAGAGAATCAAGACAGTAGCATCTGTAATCAGTACACAAATGACCTTCAGACAGAGATGGAAGTTCTTCTCAGGTGAGGGATAAACCAAAACGAACTAAAAGTAGAGAAGTGAGAAGACGGGAGCAATGAAAGGACTGGAAAAAGATAGCTACTTTTTTTTTTTTATGAAAGTACACAAATTTAGGTGAAATAAAATGGAAGAAAATGGCAGCAGGGGGCAGATTAGGAAGGATAAAGATGTTCAGAAAGTAAACTAAATGGAAGAGGGAGAGAAAGCCCCTGAGACAGAAACAGAATATGATTTTACCTCCAAAGGAGGAAAGTTTCGGCAGAGAAAGACAATGACACTGGATCCCTTGGGAAACTGGCTCCTGGTTGCATGATTAAACATTCATATTGATGTGGATACTTTATTATAAATTTCGGGTAAGTATAATTTTAAATTATAAACAGCAGGTAGATTTTGGCACAGTGTGTGTTATTACACAAAGGCTAAAGAGACTAAAATCATTCAGACAATGAACAATTTATGCAGGAGGGGAAAGTGAGTGTCATTTTCTTTAGAAGTTGACAATTGGAAATGCATGACATATCATAATGTCTTTTTTTAACAATTTTAAGATAAGGTAGTCAGTGGAGAGAAGGCAATTTTTGAGAACCACAGGCAAGACCTCAGAGAGGCTGTGATAAAATGGTGTTCTCACTCTAACTGGTTCTCCCTTAATTACTTGGAATAAGTGAGTGTGTGATGCAAGTCTTTCCACGCTCTGCCCTTGAAATGTCTTGGCATCAGTCTCAGCCTCTTCCAACTATTTCTTTTTCAATTTACCATGGCCAAATTGTGTTAAAATAAGTCAAGAACTGCAAAGAATCATTGTGAATGACATAGAATTGGAGTCATAAGAAAACCAACAGAGAAAGGACAACCATAAAGGGACTGAGAAAAAGTGAAAGACATGACAGCCACTCAGTGAGAAAGGACAAGAAAGAGCACAAATGTCCCAGCTTTAAATCCGTGCACAGGCCTGCAACTGAAATTTTCTAAGTCTTGCCATCTGAATTTAGAGGGCTCAGATCAGGGAGAAAGACATTTCTAAATTCCAGTGATCCACTTTATTTTCTGCAACTTCTCTGAGAAGTAAAGAAAATATGATTTTTATCAAAATTGAAAGAGAAATCATGGGATGATTTCCTGGCATGTAGTAAAGTAAACTGCTTTTCTTCTGTGGCCACAATACAATCTCCTTGTGTATTTGTGTGTGTGTGTGTGTGTGTGTGTGTGTGTGTGTGTGTGTGTAGGTGTCTGTGTGGGGGGGTGTGCACACACATGCCCATGTGTGCTATATACTTCAATGTTAATGTCTAGAGTGCTTTCATGAGCTGAGCTTTAGAACAGAAATTAGAACAAAGGTTTCTGAGTGAGGAAGAAGAAAAAAGAAAGTCAGCTAGTGACTTTAGTCGATTTTGAAGACTAGAGAGGAAAATGTTGCTTGGAGGTAAAGAAAAAGAAATGCATGTAACTGGTATTCTGCCTGGTAGATGCCGAACTGCTTAGCTGACTACTTTCTCTAAGACAAGGCTGCAGTGAAAGCTCAGTTTGGACCACTTGGGGCCAGAGAAGAGGACCAGGGAGGTGTCTCACTCCTAGATGATGGGAAAAGGGAGAAAATGGCAAGTCTGTCTTACTGCATGGAGAGGATGGCTTGGTATTTCCTTCAGTTCTTCAGTTTGTAGATTGTAAGACAAAGAGTTCTTTGGAATTATAGATTGTTCAGCCTGAGAACTTTCAATGTTCACACTCTAACATGCAGATAAGAATCCGTCAAGGGGGGAAATTTGAAAAAAAAGTTTTTATGAAATAAAATAGAGACAATAAAAGGTCAGTGCTGGACAAATGGAACCAATGATCAATATGGGGCTACATTTAGAAAGATCTTCACTTGAGGCCAGGGCTGAAATCTGTGTTAGACTTTTAAGAGTTCAGAGACTAAGTGTCTACAAGAAGGATGAGGGACATGCTGAGATGTTGCAGAAAAGATGTCTGACTTTAAGGGATGGAGTAACTAGGGGCGCCTGCGTGGCTCAATTGATTAAGCTTGCTCTCTCTCTCTTTCTTTCTATAGAGAGAGCAAACAAAGGGTGGGGTAAGTGAGGAATTTTCTCAAGGACTGTCAGTGGCATTAGACAAGGCTAAAATAAGGACACAGAGAACTGAAGGGGCAGAGAATCCCACAGGGCTTAGGTGCTGTGCCCAACGTCATCAGCCTGGGGAACAGCAAGGCCAGCATCAGCAGAGGAGACCACAGCTCAGAGAAAGTAAGGCCAGACATTAGAATTCTATTTTGAAAAGGGAAAAAGAAGTTGGTTGTTTCTAAGAGGCATTGATGGTGGATGCTAAAGGTGACATCTCTGGGATTGCTCTGGGTTCATAGAGGTACATGCAAATGGGTCACAAAATTAGAAACACATTTAATATATAGGTTGAGTGTTTTTAAAAATGTGATTATACTTCATTCCCCCTTCTGATTACCCCCCCTTTCTTTATCCCTTTCTTCTCCTACTGATCTTTCTACTTCTTATGTTCCATAAATGAGTGAATGAAGCATGAGAGACTATGAACTCTGGGAAACAAACTGAGGGCTTCAGAGGGGAGGTGGGTGGGGGATCGGGATAGGCTGGTGATGGGTATTAAGGAGGGCACATATTGCATGGAGCACTTGTTGTTATAAGCAACTAATGAATCACGGAACTTTACATCAAAAACCAGGGATGTACCGTATGGTGACTAACATAATATAATAAAAATATATTATTAAAAAAATAATAATAAATAAAAATGTGATTATAAGCATCTTTTTGAGAGGAAAAAATGCAAGAAAAGATCAATAGAAATGACATTTATATTACCCATTTTTACTAACAGATCTCTGATTTAAATATATAGTTTTAATTTTATTTTGTGGGAAGGAATATAGGAAGAGTTTTAATAGTTACGTTGTGACCTTATGATATATTTATCAATAAATATTTTTCCTGCTACTGTGAGGAGTTTAGATTAAGGAAGAATTGCTTTACTAAATAGCAAAATTATGCAAGTGTGCTAGAATTATGGACTTTACTCTTTTACATGTCCCCATTTTACATAATGTGGTATTTATTTTTATTATTAAAATATTAAATATTCTCAATTTTTAAATATTTTAAAGTGTTGAATAAAAGTAAATGTGAAGGGAAATTTTGTTGAGTCCTTGGGAAAAGTTCAGTTGTTATGAATTAAGAGATAACCTAGAAGCAACAAATGATTAACTCGAGAAAATCGCTGACACGGAACTTAATGCAAATCCATAGACATTTACTCTGACTTTTCTCTATTTTCATTTTTACAGTGTTTGGCAAAGATTTCTTTACTCTTTTTTGGCTTCAATTTTTAGTGTCCTCAGTGCAAATTCATCAGCATTCTTGTCAGAGATGATCAGATTGTGTGGTACACACTTTTTGTTCTGGAATTTAATGCTCCGTGCTATGGTAAGACCCATAAGAAATACCCTCTTCCTTTTTCTGTGAGGTTCGAGGAAAGAGATGCCATATCCTGATTGCACTGCTCACGTTCACAAGGGATAACTTTGAGAGATAAAAAAGGAAAACAGAAAACATTCTTCACTGTTTGCCAAAGATCACCATGGTGGTCTGGAATAATAATAACACCATGGAGCCCATATTTATTCTGAGGGGATTTCCTGGATTGGAGTGTGTCCATTTTTGGTTCTCAATCCCATTCTGTCTTATTTACTTGGTAGCATTTATTGGTAATGTCACCATCCTCTCTGTCATTTGGATAGAGTCCTCGCTCCACCAGCCCATGTATTACTTCATGTATTACTTCCTTTCCATCTTGGCACTGACTGACCTAGGTATGTCCATGTCCACGATTCCCACCATGCTTGCTGTGTTGTGGCTGGATGCTCAGGAGATCCAAGCAAGTGCTTGCTATGCTCAGCTCTTCTTCATCCACACATCCACACATTCACATTCCTGGAGTCCTCAGTGCTATTGGCCATGGCCTTCGATCATTTTGTTGCTATTTGCCGTCCACTGCGCTATACCACCATCCTTAACAACAGTGTAACAGGCAAGATTGGTTTGGCCTGTTTGCTTAGAAGCACGGGAGTTGTATTTCCTACACCTTTGCTACTGAGACGTTATCACTACTGCCATGTCAATGCCCTTTCCCATGCCTTTTGTTTGCACCAAGACGTTCTGAAATTATCCTGTTCGGATGCCAGAATCAGCAGTGTCTATGGACTGTGTGTAGTTATCACCACACTGGGCATGGATTCAGTCTTCATACTTCTTTCTTATGTCCTGATTCTGAATGCTGTGCTGGGCACTGCGTCTCATGAAGAGCGGTTAAAGGCACTCAACACATGCGTGTCCCATATCTGCGTGGTGCTCATTTTCTTCGTGCCAGTTATTGGGGTGTCAATGGTCCATCGCTTTGGGAAACATCTGTCCCCCATAGTTCACATCATCATGGCCGACATTTACCTGCTTTTCCCCCCAGTACTTAACCCTATTGTCTACAGCGTCAGGACAAAGCAGATTCGTCTAAGAATTCTCCACAAGTTTGAACTAGGGAGGCGGCTTTAAATAACCTCTATTCTGAAGTTTTCCCACTGAAAACTCTTGGGGCAGCTATCTGAGTAGAGGAGAAGTAAAATACTTGGGTCTTGGTCATCTGGTTAAATACATAATTCTTTCATTTCCTAGATATGTGATTTCAGCTAAGCATCAACCCTTACGAGATTCGGATTTTTCATAACCAAATTGTGTTATTTTCTGTCCCCCCAAATAATTGAGCTTATAAGGAATGATGTGTGTAAAAAAGATTGCTTTTTAAACTATAAATTTGTTGTTATTGTTCAATTATTAATATGAATGACAATAATAGTAATAACTTTCTTCATACAGCTGTTTATATAATTTCTCAGGTTTATGATCCAGAAATTAATCTCTATCATTTGCCCATATTGTGTCTNCCCCTATTGTGTCTTTCATGCCAAAATGTCATATTTTTTAATGAAAAGATTTCTGGCTTCTTGGGGGAATTTGGAACTTGACTTTTTGACAAGACTTTAAACTGCTACTGTGGCTGTTGGCTATGAACTAAGTTCTCACCTCATCATCACACGTCCTTCCTCCCCTGGCCACTGCGGGTCTATCGGCTTCTTCAGTTTATCAGAAAATACTGAGGCAGACACATGGGGTTGCTCTAGAAAGCCTGAAGTCTAAAAGTCTAGGCAAACGTGCAGATTCCCTGTTCCACAGCACAGAATTTCATGTCTTCATCAGTGAGTGGTAGTTGTGCAAAGTAACCATCTTTATCTTTTCATAAAAATGTTCCCCTCTTGTTCTACATATCTGTGTAGATCATCAATATCACTGCCTTTCTCCGTTTCTTTATTGTCAATAACCCATTACTTTTCTTTTCTTCTTCACTAAGGTGATTTACACATATGCTTTCATTAGTGATATTTTACTATTTAATATATATTCACTTTCTTCTCAGCTGTACTGAAAACCTTTTAAGCATGGGGTCATTACTGCTACACTAACACATCACTCCGGGGCTCGCCTCCCCCAACCATCATGAATACTCATAAAATAGTTGTAAGTGTAAATGATATTGCCTCTTTGCTTATCCAAGTAAAACATACTGAGAAAAATGAAATATCTCTTGTAGCACTTACTGCTTTCAATGCTGCAGACATATAAAATATAGAATGCATGTTCTCAATGTTAAAGAATTAATGTCTAATAGTGGAGACATATTTATAAAAGGATTATTAAAGTTAACAGATGCTGTCATTGAAATAAATAGTACAATATTGTTATTAAAGATTGGGATTGAAGTAATTGATACTTTGGCTGTGCCTTGTGGGTCAAATTCATTCTTGCCAGCTAGACTAAGTGTGAAAGAAAGTGGTGTGCTGAAGCTAGCTTTTTTGGCTTATGAAAGGCAATTGTGCAATATCTTGTTCCAAATCCATGTTCTATAAAACATTGGTAATTTGAAATTGGTCATGATGGGAATATTTACACAACAGAAATAGGCAAACACTACATACCAGAGCTTTTAAAAATTTTCCTAGAGAGTTGGTTGTTAAGCATTTACCAGCACCCCACTGGGCAAGGTATTCCAGGAAGGGGAGGTAGCATGAAGGAAAAGAAAGACTGTAGAAAGAGCAAGTGTAAGTAATACACCCCCATCTCCAGGAGAAACTTGAGACTTGCCCAAACTATTTCACATTACCTCAAAAGAGAAATGGCTCTGAAATGAGTTGTAATGGACATGAACATGCACACTGCCCAGATCCCACTTTGATAAAAGATTTGTAGCCTCAGCTGCTGGAAGCATTGTTAGTAGAGAGCCTTCAACTTAGAGCCCCTTCCAGGATTGCCTCAGCTGCAGATATGAGCCTCACCCACGGTCATGACCTATCCAACCACTGAGATAATAAGGTGTAAAGGCCTGACCCTTCTGGCCCAATGCAAAACAATTCACGTGGACAATTTTAGCCCCAGAATTTTCTGTGGTATGGACCATGGACCTGACTCACAGATCAATTTCTCCTTCTGGCAATTCTACTTCTATCCCTTCTCATTTCAGGATGCTTATCCCAAGGACTCTATCTGAAACATATTGCAGGCTAAATTTTACATCAAAGTCTGCTTTCTTAGAAACCCTTGGATAAGAGGTTTCCAGAAAAACTGTGCCAAAGATGAAAGATGAAATAAAATTCTCACAGAGACATCCTTGTACAGGAAGATGGAACAAAATAAGAGGAGATAGCCATGATTTTTGATTCTAAGTCTTAAGAAAAGGCCATACTCAGTGTATGAGTCTGGGAGAAGGGAAATAATTCTTATTCCTATACTTCTAAGCATTGTGTGTAAGCATAGACAGAAAAGGGTTGTGGAGTTCTCACTTGGCTATGTTGAGAATAGGAAATTCCATCTGTTCTTACATGCATTCTACTTTATCCAATAGAGCCTTTTGCATGTTAATCATAGGGGTTTTAAAATCCTGGTCTGATATTCCACCATCCATGTCATAGCTAGTTCTGATACTTGCTTTGCTTCTTCAAATTGTATTTTCAGCCTTTTAGGATGCTCCCCCGTCCCCCAATAGCTGGACATGATGTACTAAGTAAAAGAAACTACTTTAAATAGGGCTTTGTTAATGTACAGTAAGATTTTTGGGAGAGAGCATCCTATAGTCCTATGTTTAAGTTTCAGTCCTTCAGTGAGCCCATGCCCCTGGAATTTGAACTTCACAGGTATTTCCCAGTTTTGTTTCATTTGTTTTGTTTTAATTCTCCCCCCATAGATGAAATAGGATAGCTAGCATGGACTGGGGTTGGGTACTTCCCTTCTCTCACATGGACAGCTAGAGGGGGCCGGAGTTGGGTATTTTACTTTCCTAATGTCAGTTAGGTGCTAATACTCAAGCAGGTTAGGCTCTGGTTAACTAGTTTCATCTAAGGCATTGTTAAAATGAACAGAGTGCCAAGGCTTATTTCAAAATGGTTCCTTTTCCCCTCCCTGCATGGAACATGAGAAAATTTTTCTTTGATATTTCTGTGGGAGTTTTGAAAAGCTCCTGGAGCCAAATATCATAATATTTTACCCTCCACCCCCTGCCATTGTTGGGTACCCTTGCAGTTTTTAACTGTCAGACTTATCCACACTGAGCTTCCAGTAACCTGTTAATTTGGTTCAGATTTTTCCTACCATAGTGGTGGTTCCTGAAGCCATCTTTCTTGTGAGCTTCTAATCTGTAAGGTGTGATTCCCTATATTCCCTGACTCTTCATTCTTGGTGGGGGTATTTTGCCCTGTGTCCTCTCCTTTCTCATGGGTCCAAGAGAGATACAGATTTTCAGTCTGTTCAGTTTTTTCCTCATTTTTGGGACAGAGTGGTGACTCTGAGTATCTCACATGAGGAATCAGAAGAAAGTAGACATCAAGTTTATTGTTTTTAAAATCAGATCAAGAGAGTTCTCTTTTTTTAGTTTAATATGTTTTAATAAGAATTATCAGTATTAAATTTAATCTAATGTTTTTCTTCATCAATCTACATTATCAAGTAATTTATCCCTTTTATTAACTATATTTCATATATACTATATTCATTATATTTTCTATATATGCCATATTCACCATATTACATGTATATCATATTTATTATATTACACACAGTTAATTACATTGTGTGATTTTTGCTTATAAAACAACTTTGATGCTTGAATTAAACACACAAAGAGGAAGAAATTGTTTGTTATTCCAGACTGATGAAGAAAAAAATATTTGACTAAACTTAATACTGATTATGTATTATCATAAAAGTCCAACAGGATCAGTGTGTGTGTATGTGTGTGTGTGTGTGTGTGTCCACATGCATTCAATTACTGGATTGGATTTGTTAATATTTTGTTTTGAATTTCATAATCAATTTTATAGGATATTTTGCTCTTTGATATTTCATTTCTGTGATGTCACTTTCTGGTTATGGAATGCAGATTATACTCGCCTCATAAAAATCATTGAGAAGCAACCCCTCTTTTTATATTCTCTAGAAATACATGTGTAGAGTTTCTGTTCTTCTTTCTATGCTTTAAGTTATTCATTAAAGATGCTATCTGGGCCTGGGATTTTCTCTCTATAAAACTTTCAAATAAGGTGCTCAAGAAAGACATAATTTCCTGATAATCTGTAGAACACTAGTTTCAGATAGACATTTCTGGGCCCTTGTCTCTCAAATATTGTTTCTGTGTTGTTTTCTTCTCTCGTGTATCTTCACCATACATTAGAACCTTTGAATGTCTCACATGTCAATTATTCTCTGCTCTATTTCTCTGTTTTCATTTTTATCTTGTTCTTTTCTTTTGGTGCCACACTTTAGATATTAGCAGAAGATTATTTCAGTGACGGCTTGATCAAGGCACCGAGTAGAGTGCAGTGAGGAAACAAGCTGTGATTTCCATTTCCTGCCTCACTGAACCCTGTGCCACACTGACCTCCTGATGATACGCCAGAAGAAGGGTCGTTTGCTTCCAGGCCACGGCTGATCTTGGGTAACTGACACCACAGAAAGTGAGATCACAGGTGAGGGGGAACTACTGTAATTTTCCCAACATCCAACAGCTAGTAACTAACTGCTGTCTTTGGTTATTCAGAGCACAGACTTTTTCTAGTACATTCTTCTGACTAAATCCACTGCATCTTTCTCCATCAGATGATCCCTGCAACACTGCTTGGGTGCTGCAAAATCTGGACTCCCGGTTTGGGAATTTGGCATAATCATCTCCTTTCTCTGAGCAGGGGTAAAATCTCCAGTGGCATTTATCCTCTCTGAAGTTTACAGTAAGAAAAAAAAATGGTCCTGAGGGGATGGCTAGTCAAGAGGGGGATGCCGTTTAGAATAGTTAAAGCCAAGGAGTATAGTGTGGATAAAGCAACTAGCTGGATGGAGTCAGAGGTGCTGAAAGCAAACATGCTATCTTGGCTCTGGAGTTGCCGAAGGAGAAATGGATGCCTCACTCAAGACATCTACGCTTCCTTGAAGAGCTGTCTGCCATTGTGTTTTTAGTCTTCTCGTGTGTCCATATTCAGTGGCTTTCTCTACCTGCAACAAATCCTTTCACCTGGCAGAATGGAACTCAGCAAATCTGTAGCAGCGTGAATGGCTGTCCACACTTGAGGACTCAGATATGCCTAAAGGAAGGTTTCTGAAGTGAGAAAAATGGGCAAGAGGTTATAAGTACCTAATGTATTTGAAGAATCCAAGAAGTAGAAGGGTAAGTCAAAAGGTAAGACTGGTCATTGCTAACGTGAATTCACAGTTTTAGGATAAGTCAGAGGTGGAGTGTCATTCCCCCAAAGTGAGCCAAAGTAGCATCTTCAAAGGCTGCTCAAGAGAGCTCTGGGTTGGGATGCCATTGTAAACTCATCCCCAGATATAAATAGTGCACATGATGGGAATCCATGTACTGAAATCTCTGTTCTCTGAATCATTGTTATCTGATATTAACTAAAAATTATAGCAGTAAAGATGGTGATAATGACAATGATGATAGTGTTCATGGTGATCTGAGTGCCTCCTCTATCTCTCTCTCACATATATCATACACACTTGGCAGTATCATGAGCCACAAAAGAAATCTGGCAAAATAACTTTCAAGAGAAGCCCTGAGGGATGATACTCCAGGTCACAC
>NW_023179789.1:0-176 GCF_002007445.2 Ailuropoda melanoleuca
TTGTGTTCCTTCTCTCGCTGGCTGTCTCTATCTCTGTCGAATAAATAAGTAAAATCTTTAAAAAAAAAAAAGTGAAAAGACAACCCAAAAATGGAAAGAAATATTTACAAATAATATATCTGATAAGAGACTTGTGTTCAGAATATAAAAGACCTTTTACACCTTAATAAAAAAAA
>NW_023179789.1:538-2984 GCF_002007445.2 Ailuropoda melanoleuca
ACCCACACACATAAAAACAATTAAAAATGGGCAAAGAGGGGCGCCTGGGTGGCACAGTCATTAAGCGTCTGCCTTCAGCTCAGGGCGTGATCTCGGTGTTCTGGGATCGAGCCCTGCATCAGGCTCCTCCGCTGGGAGCCTGCTCTTCCTCTCCCACTCACCCTGCTTGTGTTCCCCCTCTCCCTGGCTGTCCCTCTGTCAAATAAATAAATAAAATCTTAAAAAAAAAATGGGCAAAGAATATGGCTAGACATTTCTCCAAGGAAGACAAATGCCAATAATCACATGAAAAGATGCTCATGTTTGCCATTAGAGAAATGCAAATCAAAGCCACAATGAGATACCACTCACATACACTAGGGTGATTATAATAAAAAAAACAATAACTAATATTATCAAAGATGTAGGAAAATTGGAACCCTCATACATTGATGGTATGTAAAATGATATGACCACTTTGGGAAACAGTTTGGCACTTCATCAGAATACTCAACAGGGTTACCATAGGACCTAACAATTCTACTCTTAGCTATGTATCAAGAAATCTGAAACCATGGCCACAAAAAAAGTTGTACAAGGATGTTCATAGCAGCCTTATTCATAATAGCCAAAGAGTGGAAACTGATGAATGGATTAATAAAATATAGACTATCCATTCAATGGAATATTATTTGACAATAAGAAGAAATGAATACTGATGCAGGATACAATATGAATGAACCTTGAAAACATTATGCTACATCAAAGAAGCCAAGCACAAAGGGTACATATTGTAAGGTTCCATTTATATAAAACATCCAGAAAAGGCAAATCTTTAGACAGTAAGTAAAGTAAAGTAGATGGTAAATCAGTGGTTGGCTGAAACAGGGAATGGGAAGTGATTGCTAATGGGTACAAGGTTTCNGATGGGTACAAGGTTTCTTTGGGGACAATAAAACTGTTCTAAAATTAGATGTGGTAATGGTTGCACAACTCTGAATATGCAAAAAAAAATTAAAATTGTATACTTTAATTTTTTTAAGATTTTTTATTTTTTAAAGTAATCTCTATACCCAACATGGGGCTTGAACTCAACCCTGAAATCAAGAGTCTCACACTCCACTGACTGAGCCAGCCAGGTGCCCCCAAAGTGTATACTTTAAAATGCACAGTGGGGGGGCGCCTGGGTAGCACGGCGGTTGGGCGTCTGCCTTCGGCTCAGGGCGTGATCCCAGCGTTGTGGGGATCGAGCCCCACCATCAGGCTCCTCTGCTGTGAGCCTGCTTCTTCCTCTCCCAATTCCCCTGCTTGTGTTCCCTCTCTCACTGGCTGTCTCTATCTCTGTCAAATAAATAAATAAATCTTTAAAAAAAAAATTAAAAAAAATAAAATGCACAGTGGGGCGCCTGGGTGGCTCAGTTATTAAGCGTCTGCCTTCGGCTCAGTTCAGGGTCCCAGGGTCCTGGGATTGAGCCCCACATCAAGCCCCACATTGGGTTCCCTGCTGGGCAGGAAGCCTCCTTCTCCCTCTCCCACTCCCCCTGCTTGTGTTTCCTCTTTTGCTGTCTCTCTCTGTCAAATGAATTAATAAAATCTCTTAAAAAGTAAATAAATAAAATAAAATAAAGTGTACAGTAAGTATTCTAAATGGCTGAATGGTATGGTAGATTAATTATATCTCAATTAAGCTATTTTTTTAAGATTTTATTTGAGAGAGTGCATGTGTGAGCATAGAGGGGTCATGGAGGCAGAGGGAGAAGCAGACTCCCCACTGAGCAGGGAACTGGACTTGGGGCTCAATCCCAGGACCCTGGGATCATGATCTGAGCCGAAGTCAGACACTTAACCAATTGAGCCACCCAGGTATTCCAATAAAGCTGTGTTTTTAAAGAAAGTCAGATATTATTATACTGGAAAATTTAGAAAACTGTGAAAAAAAAATGGAAATCACTCATAATCCCACCAACTAGCAATAACTGTTGTTAACATGTAAGTATATTTTTTCCCAGCCTTTTATCTATGGATTTTTTACATGCTAGAACTAATATTGCCTTTGTATTTCATATTTCAGAAGCATTTCTCATGCCATTAAAAAATCCTTGTAAACGTATTAATAGTTATATCACATTCGATATTATAGATATACCACAATGTACTTTTCATATATCCATGCTACTATTCCCTTATTACTGAGCATTTATGTTATTTCCAATCCCTGTATTTATTTTTCAGCTAACAAATGAGAAACCAAATTTTGGGAGCTTTCAACCAGATTTCTAGTGAAAACCCTTTTTACTAGTTTCCAAGAGAAAAGAAATCCAGGGGNAAAAAGAAATCCAGGGGTGCCTGGGTGGCTCAGTCCTTAAGCCTCTGTCTTTGGCTCAGGATGCTATCCTGGCATTATCCCGGCATTCTAGGATCGAGCCCCGCTTCAGGCTCCGCTGGGAGCCTGCTTCTTCCTCTCCTA
>NW_023179790.1:0-6616 GCF_002007445.2 Ailuropoda melanoleuca
GAAATAAACTGAGGGTTGCTGGAGTGGAGGGGGGGGTGGGAGGGATGGGGTAGCTGGGTGATGGACACTGGGGAGGGTATGTGCTATGGTGAGCACTGTGAATTGTGTAAGATTGATGAATCACAGACCTGTACCCTGAAACAAATAATACATTATATGCTAATCAAAAAAAAAAAACCACACCTCAACTCTTCATCCCTCTTGCATACATTTTCCTTACACAGTTTTCCCTATCTTACTTGATAGGAACTCTCTCTTTTCCATGGAGTTCACGCCCAAAACCCTGGACCCATCCTTGACTCTTCTTTCTGTCACTCCCAACACCTCATCAATCAGCAAATCTTATTGGCTCTATCTTTAAAGAATACACAGACTCCAATTATTTCTCACTATCTCTGCTACCTCTGCTCTGCTCCAACCAAATAGCAGCATTAGATTATTGCATCAGGCTAGCAATTGCTGTATTTCTCCCCTCGCCATCCCCACATCCACATTGCAATCTATAAACTAAATAGAGAAAATGTTCTTAAATGTAGTCAGATCATGTCACTGCTGTGCTCAAAATCCTTCAATGGCTCCTGTTACCTCTCTGACTTCATTATCTATTACTCATGCTCTCACTTCTGTTCTAACCATACTGACTCCCTGTTACTACTTGCTCTCAAATACACTCCTGCTTCAGGAGCTTTCACTGGCTGTTACCTCTTTCTGAAATACCCTTTCTCCATGATGGTCACGGGACCTGCTCCCTCAACTGCTTCTGGTCTTTATCCTATTATCACCTCCACGATGACAGCTTCCCTGACCCCCTATTTTAAACTTCATCCTCTTTAACATTCTACTCCCTTCCCTGATGTTATCCACACACATAACCCTACTTAATATAATTTATATTCTTTTGATTATTGTCTGTGTCTCCACCACCACCACCACATGAAGACAGAGACTTTTGTCTATTTTATTTGGTGTGACATCCCTAGCACCTAGAAGAGGGAATGACACGTGTAGATGCTCAGTAAATAAATGATGAATTAGTAAGACAGAGATTTGAACACAAGCAGTCTAGCACCGAAGCCACATTCTTAACCTCTATATTATACTATTAAAAAATATACTATATATGGTCATAAAAAATTATACATGTTTAAAGAAATAAAGGTTGGATTTTTGTAATGAGCAAGCAGAAAGACTTTAAAAAATGATCACGCATATTTAATAAAGAACCAAATAAAATCAAAATTGTCCCCTACCTTGTATTATAGAAAAGTCAGTTCCAGGTGGGCTGGAAATCTAAATGTGAAAGTAAAATAATAAGATATCTAGAAGATAATATAAAAGAATGCCTTCATGATCAAAGAAGACTTTTTAACAGGATTCAAAAAGGACTAACCATAAAGGAAGAGCTTATTAAACTTGACTACATTACAGTTGACAGTTCTATTCATCAAAAGAAATCTGAAAAGAACAAAAAGGCAAGCCATAGAATGGAAAAGATATTTTAAAAAGATATTTGCAACACATTTAAGTGACAGAGAGCTTGTATCCAGCCTATACAAAGAACCCCTACAATTAATTTTTAAAAAGAGAGAAAACTCAATATAAAATAGTCAAAATATTTTGAACTGGTGCTGTACAAAAAAGAATAACCAGAGGCACCCGGCTGGCTGTCAGGAGAGCACACAACTCTTGATGTCAGTGCTGTGAGTTCAAGCCCCATGTTGGGTATAGAGAGTACTTAAAAATAAATATATTTTTAAAATAAGAAAAAGAACAGTAAACATTTAAAAAAAAAAAGGAAAGGAGGGGTGCCTGGGTGGTGCAGTCAGTTAAGCATCTGCCTTCAACTCAGGTCTTGAGCCCAGGGTTCTGGGATCAAGCCCCACATTGGGCTCCCTGCTCAGCGGGGAGTCTTCTTCTCCCTCTGCCCCTCCCTCCCGCTCATGCTCTCTCTCTCTCTGGAATAAATAAATAAAAATCTTTAAAAAAAAAAAAAGAAACAAAGAAAGGAAGGAAATAAAAAGATGGCCACTAAATATATATAAGTATATGAAATGATGTTCTGTAATATTGATCAATAATTATTTTAAACGCGAACTATTAAATATTCCATTCAAAAGACAGGGTGAGTGAATGGATAAAAAAAACAAGACCCATCTATATGCTGCCTAAAGGAAACTCATTTCAGACCTAAAGACATACAGACTGAAAGGAAGGGATGGAAAGATATTTCACACACAAATGGAAGTGGGGGGGAAGCTGTAGTAGAAATATTTATATCAGAGAAAATAGACTTTAAAACAAAGACTGTAAAATTAACAAGAACATTACATAATGATAAACAATCGTTCAGTAAGAGAATTTAACAACTGTTAATATCTATGCACCCAACATTGGAGCACCTAAATACATAAAGCAAATAGGAACAGACATAAAGGGAGAATACTGATAGTAATAAAATAATAATAGGGGACTTTAAAACCTCACTTAAATCAATGGATAGATCATCCAGGATGAAAATCAATAAAGAAATAGTGGCTTTAAACAACAGATTAGACCAGCTGGACTTAACAGACACATACAGAATATTTCACCCCAAAACAGCAGAATACTCCTTGATTTCAAGTGCACATGGAACATTCTCCAGGACAGATCACATTTGGCCACAAATCTCAATAAAATTAAGAGACCTGAAATCATATCAAGCATTTTTTCCAACTACAATACTATAAAACTACAAGTCAAGCATAAGAAAAAAAAAAAAAAGAAAACAACACAAACATGTGGAGGCTAAACAATAAGCCATATATGACAGACCCACAGCCAACATCATATTCAGTGCTGAAAAACTAAGAGCCTTTCCTCTAGATCAGGAACAAAACAAAGATGTCCACTCTTACCACTTTAATTCAACATAGTACTCGAAGTCCTAGCCACAGCAATTAGTCAAGAAAAATAAAAGGCATCTAAATCAGTAGGGAAGAAGTAAAATTGTCACTATTTGCAGATGACATGATACTATACATAAAAATCCCTAAACACTCCACCAAAAAACTATTAGAAGTAATAAATGAAGTTAGTAAAGTTGCAGGATACAAAATTAATATACAGCAATCAGTTGGATTTCTATACACCAAAAATGAAGCAGCAGAAAGAGAAATTAAGAAAACAATTTCATCTACAATTGCACCAAAAAGAACAAAATACCAGGAATAAATTTAACCAAGGAGGTAAAAGATCTGTACTCTGAAAACCATAAGATGACAGTTAAAGAAACTGAAGGTGACACAAACAAATGGAAAAATACACCAGACTCATGTACTAAACAAATCAATACTGAAAAAATGTTCATACTACCCAAAGCAATCCAGACTCAATGCAATCCCTGTCAAAATACCAACAGTATTTTTTATAAAACTAGAATAATCCTAAAATTTGAATTGAACCTTAAAAAACCCAAATAGCTGAAGTAATCTTGAAACATGTCCATATCATTCTGTCTGGACTTTTGTTTGATACTTAAGATTCTTTTAAGACACAGCTTTGAACTAGAGCTTGAAATCCGGCATTGTGATGCCCCCAGCTTTGTTTTCCTTTTCAACAATTCCTTGGCGATTCAGGGTCTTTTCTGGTTCCACACAAATTTAAGGGCTGTTTGTTCCAGTTCTTTGAAAAATGTCATTGGTATTTTGATCGGGATAGCATTGAAAGTGTAGATTGCTCTGGATAGCATGGACATTTTAACTATGTTAATTCTTCTGATCCATGAGCATGGAATATTTTTCCATCTTTTTGTGTCTTCTTCAATGTCTTTCAAGAGTGATTTGTAGTTTCTAGAATATAGATCCTTTACGTCTCTGGTTAACTTAATTCCAAGATAATGTATGATTTTTGGTGCTATTGTAAATGGGATGGATTCCCTAATTTCTCTTTCTTCAGCCTCATGTTTCGTGTATAGAAATGCAACTGATTTCAGAGCACTGATTTTGTACCCCGCCACATTACTGAATTGCTCATGCAAAAGAATGAAACTTGACCACTCTCTCACACCATACACAAAGATAAACTCCAAATGGATGAAAGACCTCGATGTGAGACAAGAATCCATCAAAATCCTAGAGGAGAGCATAAGCAGCAACCTCTATGACATCGGCCAAAATCACATACAAATGGCTAACAGACACATGAAAAAATGTTCAAAATCATTAGCCATCAGGGAAATTCAAATCAAAACCACACTGAGATACCACCTTACGCCAGTTAGAATGGCAAAGATAGACAAGGCAAGAAACAACAATTGTTGGAGAGGATGTGGAGAAAGGGGATCCCTCCTACATTGTTGGTGGGAATGCAAGTTGGTACAGCCACTCTGGAAAACAGTGTGGAGGTCCCTTAAAAAGTTAAAAATTGAACTACCCTATGACCCAGCCATTGCACTACTGGGTGTTTACCCCAAAGATACAGACGTAGTAAAGAGAAGGGCCATATGCACCCCAATGTTCATAGCTGCATTGTCCACAATAGCCAAATCATGGAAGGAGCCGAGATGCCCTTCAACAGATGACTGGATTAAGAAGCTGTGGTCCATATATACAATGGAATATTACTCAGCTATCAGAAAGAACGAATTCTCAACATTTGCTGCAACATGGACGGCACTGGAGGAGATAATGCTAAGTGAAATAAGTCAAGCAGAGAAAGACAATTATCATATGATTTCTCTCATCTATGGAACATAAGAACTAGGAAGATTGGTAGGAGAAGAAAGGAATAAAGAAAGGGGGGTAGTCAGAAGGGAGAATGAAGCATGAGAGACTATGGACTCTGAGAAACAAACTGAGGACTTCAGAGGGGAGGAGGGTGGGGAATGGGATAGGCTGGTGATGGGTAGTAAGGAGGGCACGTATTGCATGGTGCACTGGGTGTGATATGCAACTAATGAATCATCGAACTTTACATCTAAAACCAGGGATGTACTGTATGGTGACTAACATAATATAATAAAAAAATATTATTATAAGAAAAAAAATATTCTTTTAAGACATAATTCAAGTATCATTTTTAGTAATCCTCACTCCATTCTCACTATGATCTATCCCTCCTCTGAATTTCTACAGCACCTCTTGGAAGAAGACAGGGTGCTTAGAGTGTAGGTCTCAACTGGCCAGCTAATTGCAGGTTTGCGAACTGCAGTTAGCAAATTAACTCAAATATGCTAGTGTTCACTGTTTATACTATTTTTTATAAACAGCAGTCTGGGAGGTGGAGCTGTGTGAAGTTAAAAAATAATTACACTAGACAGCAGAGGAAGGAAAAGCTGGTTGGAATTTTGCCAATTTCTCTTTTGCTGATATGGCTCCAGAAAGAAAATTAATCACATGACAGGTACATAACATAGGTCTAACAGTAAAAAATGTTCATGTCAACATACTTTAGTTTTCTGAAGGACTGTTAGAATGATGACAATTTAAATTTCTTAAACACAATCAATCATTTAAAAGTTTACATTAACGGTAAACAGAAGAGGGAATGAACCATGAGAGACTACGGACTCTGGGAAGAAAACTGGGGACTTCAGAGAGGAGGGGGGGTGGGGGATTGGGATAGGCCAGTGATGGGTATTAAGGAAGGCACGTGTTGCAGGGTGCACTGGAAGTTATACGCAAGTAATGAATCATGGAACTTTACATCAAAAACTAAGGATGTACTGTATGGTGACTAATAACATAATAAAAAATTACTATAAAAAAGTTTACATTAACAAAAAACCAAAACATTTGCTTTTGTGAATACCTGGAAGATTTCCATTGTAGTCCACATCTTCTATTCCACATCCCCATTTAACTAGAAGCTGCAAACAGCCAAGTCGCCCATGAAAAGCTGCATAGTGCACAGGCTTCCATTCTCTCTTATCAGTCACACTGGGATCCTAAAAGTAACATTCAAAAGAACTCAGTTTCTTTCCATTTGTAGGAGAAACAGTAAGTCTAGCAGCTTAATTCTGCAAATGAAAATTGGAGGCTGTTCTCGAAAATGTAAGGCAAACAACAAATGTAACAGAAAAATTTACTACTACCACTGATTTAAACATTTGAGCTAATAAGGCACTAATAAAATTTTATACAACGGCCTTTTTAAAAAATATTTTTATACATCAAGTTATGTTCTTTTTAAAAAGTAACTTAACCGGGAGGAGGTTAAGATGGTGGAGGAGTAGGGGACCCCTTTTTCAGCCGGTCCCCTGAGTTGAGCTGGATAGGTACCAGACCAGCAGGAACATCCACGGAATCAGCCTGAGACGCAGGAAGATACATCTGGATCTCTACAAATGAACATCTCCAGCGCTGAGTATCGAGGTACGAAGCGGGGAGCCGTGAAACCGCGCACAGATATCGGAAGCTAAACAGAAGGGGGAGGGAGCCGCCGTGTCAGGGCGCCGGGAAGCGGTAGCCACCTNNNNGGGGAGCGGACAGACCGAGGACCAGCACGCTTGAGACAGCAGACTGAGAAGGGAGCTCCGGGAGCGCACGCGGGACGGCTGGCGGTTGGCGGGCCACCTGCACGGGGGAGCAGGCGGACTCGCGGACGGCACCCGCGAGACAACAGACTTAGAACGCGA
>NW_023179790.1:6769-6867 GCF_002007445.2 Ailuropoda melanoleuca
TGGAGCTCCGGAGCTCCGGTGTGCTCACTGGATCAAGGCTGAGACCGGGAGCTCCGGGAGCGTGTGCGGGGCGGCTGGCGGCTGGAGGGCCACCTGCA
>NW_023179791.1:0-2244 GCF_002007445.2 Ailuropoda melanoleuca
CCCATTTAGACCCTGAGGATGCGGATGCGTTCCCACACAAAGCCCTGTCCCAAGGCCCATAGGCAGAGACAAAGTCAATCGTTCAGGAATTCTGCCCACTCATGGGCCCCCCATCTCAGGGGCACCACTCCCTCTTTGAGGGGCTTCCGAGCATCTGATGAGATACAGTGTGAAAGTGCTTTGGAAACAGCAAAACACCCTGCAAACACCAGAAGAGCGTAAGGGGGGAGATCCAGGGAAATGACTGGGTGCCGTAGTCGCACGAGAGGCCACCTGCAGGCTCCCAGGAGAACTCTGTGAGGGATGGTGCCCCCCAGGAAGGGTTCCGGGGAAACGGGGCCAGTGCCAGCAACAGAAGCAGGCTTGCCTGGCAGACACCACGCATGCAGCCTGCTCTGCCAGGGAGGGCTCATTGCCAGGCATGGGCCACAGGGAGGAGATTAGCTGTGGCAGGAACTGGCCAAGGGGAGCAGGGACCCAGCCTGCCAAGTGCCCATGGAGGGCAGAGGCAGAACGGCTCCCAGCCTTTGGCAGGCACTGGCTCCCAGCAGGACTCGGCTCCGGGGAACGCAACATGGGGCTCATGCCAGGTATGCCTAGATGGGAGCGTAGGTGTCTGGTGTCTGCTGTGCCAAATGGATGACCCCGCCTGGGGGAGGAGGTGCCAGAGTCTCTGGGAGCCCCTGTGGGCTGGCTTTGGCACTCACAGCCCTCTCCCCCACAGCTGAGGAAGACCACAAGCCTGCCAGGTTTTGCCACTCTGTCCCCACTGTGGAGAGACCAGAGGCCCAGAACAGAATTCTTCAAACTACTGTCTCCTTCCCCTATCCAGTTCACAGTGCAGGCAGGAGTTCCCACGAGCAGCCACATGGGAGTGACTGGCCCCATCAAGAGCCACAGCCTGAGGCTCTCATGAGTGCATCCGGGAATTCCAGCACTGTCCCTGGGGTCCAGGCTCTGGTCAGGAGGACACATAGAGACAGAGGTCAGAACGCAGGACCTAGAGCAGGTGTACAGGCATCAGCATTCCCACCCCTGCTGGTGCTCATCCAGGGTTTCTGGAGGCCAAGGAGACTGGGGGTTTGGGACCTTAGCTGTTTCTAAAGGGGACCCAGTGTTCTGATACTTTAGTAGCTGGCGCTACCATACATGGCACACGAGCTGCATACCAGGCCTGCCCTTCCCGGTCTTGAATTCTTCCTGACACCCTACTGCCCATCTCCCACACGGGGAGCTCCCAGGGCACCGGGCTGCAGCATGAACCGTCCACTAGCTTCCTCAGCCCCCACATGTGGACATCCCAGCCTCGCCCATGACCGAGCAGCCCTCCTCTTTGTACTTCTTCCTGCCTCATACTCATGGCCATGACTTCACATGAGTCTCGCAACAAGAGCCAAGCTTGGTGCCAGACAAGTGTGAGGAGATGGGAAAACGTTATAACCTCTGGCACAGGAGGGCATAGGGCAGCCAACCTACCTGCGGCCCAGTTCTCACCTCTGTAAAGCCTTAAGAGAACCCGAAGGTCATCTTCCAGCCCTGAAATCGTGATCTCTCTGTCCCACCCCCACGTCCTACTCAGCCTTTCCTACCCAAGGCCTCCCTCCTGCAGGCCCTGCTGTGAAGGGTCCTACGCCAAGACTTCCTCCCTTTTCCCTCCTGTGTCACCCAGACCTGGATGTGGAAGGAGGGGGCTCAAGAGCTGAAAGATCCCGTAAGGTTGATTCTGCCCTGGATGCTGATAAGGGCAAAGAACTGACTTGTCCAAAGCCGGGGGGAGTTAGAGACTGAGGAGAGAGCGAGCCAGTACCCGAATCCTGCCTGGTGATTTCTTCCCTGTGGCCTTCCAGAGCCAGGACTGACCCTCCTTCTTCTGCGCAGGAAGGAAGCCTGTCTTCTCAGCTCCTGTCAACCTGTAGGTCCTTACTGAGCATTAGGCCAGGTAAGCTCTTGGGAAACAACATAAGGTAAAGAGACGATCGTCTTGGGCAGACCTGAAGGCGCAACAGCGCACTGAGGGTCTGTTTGCTTGCTTGTCTTACTTCGCATGAGGGGACGGGAAGTTGTCAGCAGGGCCGTACCAAAGGCGAGTGTCCCCTAGCCTCCGGACGTCACCCTGGCTTCAGGGCCCTCTCTGTATCTTCAGGAACAGAGCAGCCATGACTGCCGCCCATACGGCCAAGCCCACGTCACCAAAACTGAGTCAACAGTTGCGGTGACGGTTGTAACCTTCGAGGGCAGGCCTGG
>NW_023179792.1:0-12293 GCF_002007445.2 Ailuropoda melanoleuca
CTTCTGAAATTCCACAGGTAATAACTGTTCTCAGCACTGTCAGTAATGTAATGTTGGTCACTTTCTTTTTCTCCTTATTTTATTGTCTAGCTGTTATCTGAGCATCTCTGTTTCCTCTATATCCCACAGATAATGGCTAATATCCTTAATAATAATGACGACAATCATCTTCCACTGGTACTTACCAAAAGTGGTTTTGCTAATGCCTTAGGGACCAATGTTAATATAGGCTTTCAAAGCGCACAGAAAGCACTGAAAGAAAATATCTCTAAAATGTTGGGAGTGATTGACTCTGGGTATTGGAATTATGGGTGGGTTATTTTTTTTTCTTTTTTAATGTTCTTGTTCTTTCATGTTGTTTTTAGTAGGTCGTCGTCTATTGCCAATATAGGAAAAATATAAACATGGGAAAATCTAAACAGCACTTAGCTGAGGATGCTCTAAAGTCACATTAGTGCATCTGCTTTGTCTTTTTTTTTAATACCGTATTTATTTATTTTTGAGAGAGAGAGAGAGAGAGAGAAAGCACAGAGGTAGAAGCAGGTTCCCCACTGAGCAGAAAGCCCAATGTGGGACTCCATCCCAGGACCCTGAGATTCATGACCTGAGCGGAAGGCAGAGGTTTAACCCACTGAGCCACCCGGACGCCCTGCTTTCAGTCTTAATAAAGTAACTGGTATAGGACCAGCTGTCTTGCTAGAAGCAAATATGAAATGAAGTATGGAATACCTATATTCAGACATTGGACAATAGCCAGTTCAGAAAGCAATCTTGCACAGCAAGGAAATAAGCAAGGTCAGTTCCATGGTCCCACTAACGTAATGCCAAGAGGCACTCTCAGGACCATGGTCCATGGATCTGGAGCCTAACTAAGCAGAGCATGATGGCCTCACTGAGGTGAGGAAACAGAGATCCATAACTGATGGTGCCAAAGCATTTGGAACAGGTGAAAGAGAGCATCAGAAAGGAAGTGGTTTCACAGTAAAGTGGTTTTAGGAATCTGAACAAGTTTGGGCTGAATATTAAGCAAGGCAGGCATAGTATAAGACTGTGCAAGCCTCCCAGAAGGCAATTATTAGGGAAGTCAGGTAAAGCAGCAAGATTTTGGAATTCTAGCCATCCAGAATTAAGGAGCTTCACTGAAAACTACTGGCAATGAGTTGCTACTTCTCAGAGAACAGGTCTAAGGAATAAAACTGGGATGAATACTGTAAACTTCAATATATAAAACCATAGGCATAGCAAAAAATCAAACAGACTATATAAAATGGAATAAAAAATACTCAAGGGGCGCCTGGGTGGCACAGCGGTTAAGCGTCTGCCTTCGGCTCAGGGCGTGATCCCGGCGTTATGGGATCGAGCCCCACATCAGGCTCTTCTGCTATGAGCCTGCTTCTTCCTCTCCCACTCCCCCTGCTTGTGTTCCCTCTCTCGCTGGCTGTCTCTATCTCTGTCAGATAAATAAATAAAATCTTTAAAAAAAAAATACTCAAACACAAGGCCAATAAGATGAAAAGAACAAGGAATACTTGGGAAAAATAGAAAGTGAATAATAAGATGGTAGACTTAATCCCAATTGTATTCAGAATTACATTAAAAGTAAATGGATAAAATATTCTAATTAAAAGGAAGACATTGAGACCCTGGGAAGATGGTGAAGGAACCTAAGCTTGTCTTATCCCACGAATACAACTAGGTAACAGTTACATCAGTAAGTAACCCAGAAAATGACCTGACGACCAGCAGAACAAATCCCACAACTAAATGTAGAAAAGAGCCCACAATGAATGAGGTAGGAAGGGTAAAGTCATGCTTTGGGAATGAAATGGACTGTGGCAGTACGCAGCGGGGAGGTAGCCAGTGGTGCAGAGAAAGGCAAATATAGACTATCATACCAGGGAGCCTGCACAGGGAAGACGAAACCCCATAACGTTTGGCTTTGAAAGTGAGAGGGACAAAACCTTGTGAGTTCTTACAACCAGTGGGACTTAAAGACTGGAATTTATAAAAATCAGCAGACTTGGTTCTAGGAGAGCCCAGAGGGTGTTAGGAAGCGAAGTTCCCCCCGCCCCGTAAAGAGACAGTACAACAAACAGCCAGGGAAGAAACAGCAAACAGCCAGGGAAGATACATGGAAGCAAGAGTTTTGAAAACACTGGGGGCAGACAGGAGGGAGAGTAATTTGCTCATCTCGGAGTATGCCACAGATAGGCAGTGATCACAGAAAGACTCTCTAGGAACAAAGGAGCTGGCAGGTACCATTTTCCTCTCTTACCCCAACATAAACACAGGGCCACTTTTGGGAAAAGGCACAGTGCTGCCACTCACTACCTAACTTGCTCACACCAAGCCCTGCCCACCCACACCTTAGCAGTTCCATCCTTCCCAGTCACACTTGCCTCGGTCCCAGCTCCAGGAGATAGCTCCCACAGAAGACCATCACAAACCCCACCAACACCTCATCTTCTGACCCGCACAGTTTGTAGGACCTCAGTACTGGAAGCAGCAGCAGGCCTCGATTCACATGCAGACCAGCACACACCTTATCAAAATGTGACCCACTCATCTGGGGACCACGCACTGTACACGACAGGCAAAGAGCCTCTGCAGACTACTGGACTGAAGGAAAAAATGGCCAGGACTCAACAGCAGGGCATATGAAGCACACACAGAAGACACTTCCTGAAGCATTTCTACAGACTAATAATTGAAGCAGCAGAAAGGGAGATTAAGAAACAATTCCCTTTATAACTACACCAAAGAGAACAAGATAGCTAGGAATGAACTGAGGTGAAAGAGCTCTACTCTGAAAACTATAAAACACTGATGAAAGAAATTGAAGATGACACAAATGGAAAAATATTCCATGCTCATGGATTGGAAAAACAAATGTTGTTCAAATATCCATACTGCCCAAAGCAATCTACAGATTTAACACAATCCTCATCGAAATATCAACATTTTTCACAGGACTAACTCAAATAATCCTAAAATATGTATGGAACCAACCACAAAAGAACCTGACTAGTCAAAGCAATTCTGAGAAAGAAGAGAAACTATAGGTACCATAGTCCCAGATTTCCAGATATACTGCAAAACTGTAGTAATCAAAGCAATATAGTACTGGCACAGCAATAGACGTATAGACATATAGGTTAGAACAGAGAATCCAGAAATAAACCCATCATTATATGGTGGATTAATCTTTGACAAAGGAGGCAAACATATGCAATGGGAAACAGACAGGCTTTTCGCAAATGGTGTTGGGAAAACCAGACAGCTACATGCAAAAGAATAAAACCAGACCACTCCTTACACCCTATGCAAAAATAAACTCAAAATGCGTTAAGGACCTACGTGTGAGACCTGAAACCATAAAAATCCTAGAAGAGAGCGCACAGGCAGGAATTTCTCTGCATTTGGCCATAGCAACATCTTTCTAGATATGTCTCCTGGGGCAAGGGAAACAAAAGCAAAAATAAACTATTGGGAATACTTCAAAATACAAGTCTTCTGCACAGTAAAGGAAACAATCAACAAAACGAAAAGACAACCTACTGAATGGGAGAAGATATTTCCGAATAACATATCCAGTAAAGGGTAAGTATCCAAACATATTAAGAATTTATACAACCCAACACTGTAAACCCAAATAATCCAATAAAAAAATGGTCAGAAGACACGAACAGACATTTCTCCAAAGAAAACATCCAGATGGTCGACAGAGATGCATGAAAAGATGCTCAACATCACTCATCATCAAGAATTTACAAATCAAACCACAAGAACAGACACACTGAAATATATAAACAACAAACAGGAAACTGACTTCAAAGAGCTTTTAAAAATAGTAAAATAATACGAATGGAAGTGATGCAAACAGGATGTTAAATAGGCAACTCACAGAAGAAATGCAAATGCCAAAAACTGTGTAAAGAACATTCATCCTCACTAGAGAAATAGAAAATAAAATAGCAGCTGTTGTTTCTCTTGCATTACATTAGCAAAGCTGAAATAGACTGAAATCTCCAACTGTATTTTTGAGAATGGGGCAAACAGATATGAAAAATGTAGGCATGAAACATTTATAAAACCTCTCTGGAAGGCAATCAAAAGTATTATAAAGTTACAAAATGGACTTGCCTTTTTTGAACATGAACAATGCTATTTTTAGGATTTTACATTTTGGAAATAATTACAGGTATGCATAAAACTTTGCTTCAAAACTTACAGGATTGTTTCCAGAATAAAACAACTCATGGTCTAACAACAGGTGATGCATTAAATTAATTATTGTTTTCCTATATGATATAATCTATATTGTCTAGAGAAATGGGTAGCAGTATAAAGATGTCTGAATCATACAGACATAGGTTGTAACATCTTCCCCTATTTCTTAGCTCTGTAGCNGCCGTGGCCAATTGATTCAGCTCCATTATGCCTCTGTTTCCTAGTGTGAAATGGATATAACACCACAAACGCACAGTGTGGGTATAAAGATTAAATTAAGAACTTAATGGAAAGTAGTTCACACAATGTCTGACAGCTCCATTTCAAGAAACTGCTGCTGTGATCATGGTGCACTAACCTTAAGCTTAAAAGTAAGTAGATCTGTATCTTCCATAGAAAGATGTTGTTCACACTGTTGAGTTTCAAAAGAGTGTTGTGAAATAACATGTATGGGTAAGATTCATACGTGTGTGTGTGTGTGTGTGTGTGTGTAGGCATGTTGTGTATCTTTCTTTCTCTCTAGATATGGTTCCATTAAATAATACCCTTACCTCATTGATAACTCTGAAGGCACAACAAAAACTTAGTATCCAGGGAGAGACTGCACAGTATACTTAAAAACTGACTATGTCTCTATCTCTTAAAGGTAGGATTTGTACATTTACATATGTAAGTGTATATGTGGATTAGGAAGAGCTCCAAACAGGAGAGTAATAAAAATCAGTGAGAAAGGAGGGAAATAAGATGAAATGTAGTATCGTTTATATTCCAAAGAAGGCCTGGGACAAGGATCCTTTCATGTTCTAAAGATTTCATATAACACTGTCAACTTTACTAGTTAAGTAAGGAACGATGTATCTTTATCTAATTCAGATAAAAAATGACGAAGAAAAAATCAGAGTGGGAAAATACAGTAAGGAGAAAAGAAGTTAGGAGAAATCAGGGAACAGAAGTTGGACATGGAGGACAGGAATCTAGAGATGTGGAGAAAAAGAAGAAGGAAAAAAGACAGGAAGAGATCTGTAAGTCTGGCTGTGTCCCCAAACTGAAGGGACAGGCAATGCATCTTTTAGCCTCTGAGGCCCTGATAACGCTGTAACCACTATGGCCTTTCCAGATATCTTCTCTTAGTGACTGTGGCTCGCACACACACAGTTGCATACGTGGCATTATTCCTTGTCCTATGCACATGCCACAGGCCGCATATACCCACTCACTGCCAGCTTCACCAGATCTTATATAAACACGCAGACAACACACACCACAGATGTACTCACTGAAGTATTTCATGTTCTCATACATGTACCCTCACGGCCACCAACTCTTTCACAATAAGACGTCACAGGTACTGAGCCAACTGGAGACTGAGCAAGGCTGGTGTTTTGGGAACCCAGCACGCCTGACTTGTATGTGAAGGATACCACAGTATCGGGTGTGTGTGAGGGCACCAGCAATGGGGGCTAGTATCCTCTTCGGGACTAGAAGGACAGCACGGATTGTAATGGGACCCACGCTCTGCTGTCTGACCTAACTCACCAGGGGCTTAGAGGCAGCAGTGCCGGCCTTCCCAGAACAGTGTACCATGCAGTCCTGATTCCTTCACATCTCCTAGACCCAGGGAACACTCAAGAACAAGGAGGTCTTGATGGGGTTCCTCAAAGCAAGCTTCCTGTTTTCCTTCCAGCCCCTTGCCTGCTCAATGGGAGATGGTGGAACACACGCAAGCTGAGAGAAACAAGGAAGCCTGAAGGGCTGACACGGGAGGGAAAGGGAAAATCAGGTAGTTGCTTTTCAACAGCAAGAACAGCAAAGGCACAGCCTCCGTGATCTCTGGAAGGAGCCCCATCCCTGATGAAGAAAGTCTGGAAAAGGAGTTTTGGGCTGGCTTTCTGGAGAAGAGTGGGAATACAACCATTGTCTCTGGGAGTCCAGCAAGGAAAAACATTGATGTGTAAGAAAGTAAATGCCCAACTTTACCTTTCCCAATGCCATGCCCACCTCCCAACCTCCAACCGGTTCTGAGCATTCCTACAGACTGAGACCCAGCAACAGCTTGTCCACTCTCACCTGAGGACAGAGAGGAGGCAGCAACTGGGCTGCAGGGTCACTGGTGAAGGAATTGAGGATAGAGTGTGGGAGGGAATGATTTCTGCAGCCTGCAGATCCAGCCTCGAAGGACAGCACCTGTTGTGGGTTGGCTCCTAAGCAATGCCTCCCAGGGCCTGGCTAGAGTCATCCCTAGGAGTCTGGCTCCACCCCCAGCCTCTCTGCCTCACTTCATTCAAGGTACAAACTCCAATTCTCCTAGGTCCCAGTTCTGAACAGAGCAGTTTTCCTTCAATGTTATATTTAGAGGTGAGGTCCTGAGGGTACGTAAACAGGGCATTCCCTGGAGCTTTAAAAGCCCTCAACGTTATTACCTTGCCATCCTCTGAGACATCCTAGAACACTTGGTGTTTTACCTGAGGTCACGGACTAAAGTCTCCAGCTCATACTAACACCCCTCTGCCGAAACTTACACCCAGGTCATTCCAAATAGCTCAGCAGATACATTCTCAGTGTGTGTTATCAAACGTGCGTTTTCATCTGTATGGTAATTAAAAGACGTGCAAATTAGCAGATATTGGATTGTCTGGATGCCAACTTTCTGAGTACTACAGCCGCACTGCAGGCCTTGTGCTTTCATTTTGGTTCGTGGTTGTTCTGGTGCCATGTGACCCCCTTAAGTGGTGGAGTTGAATTTGGTTAGCATGGCCTTAATAGCAACATGGTAGCCGGGGTTTGGGTAGGCTCTTATATTAAAGTTGTTAATTTACTGGACATAAAGTCCAAGCTTTTCTTTTGTAGGAATAATTCACAAAGGACGGTTTTACAGAATGAGACTTTTCAAACTTAAATTAAGACTTTGGTTTGACCACATGGAAATGGAACTACTCCTATAGCTCTCTCAAGCTAATGAAAATATTTTTTAAAGGGTAAATTTTAGATTGAAATGATGCGTTCATATCCTCTTAAGGTCAAAAAATGTAAGAGAAAACAGGTGGAAGAATCAGGTTATCAGATGGTAGTATAGCCACGTGGGATTCAAGGAAATGCCCTGCAGTTGTTAATCCCCCAATCATATTTCAAGTGGCAATTTAGTTCCCACAAAGCATCACGCATCACCTTAACGAAATGCTAGTAATCTGAATTTTATGCTTTTATTGTGTTTGTGGTTGGACTTGCACATTATTTATAGTTTAGTTTTGATTTCACAGCACCTATAAATCTAACTCGTTAAAAATAAATTATGTCCATGATATAAATATGCTGTAATTTACTTAACCATATCCATATTAATGGACATATGGATTATATATTCTTTAGACATCAATACAATGCCACAGTGAACTTCTTTGAACACCTATTGTGTCCTTGTCAAATATATTTGAAGGATAACTTCCCGAGGTTTAATTGCAGGATCTAAAGGTACATTGCTTTAAAATGTCAACAGATATTGTCAACTGTCCTGTTAAAAAGTTGCATTAATTTATAGTTATCAAAATTGCATAAAAGTTCCTATTTAGTTACACCTGTACTAACATTTGGTATTGTGAAACTCTTCAATTTTGTTAATCCAGTAGGTTAAAAAAATGGCATCTCACTGTTAGTTTCTTCAATGATATTAATTATACTTGAGGATGAGCATAATTTTCTATGTTTCTTGATCATTTTCATTTCCTTTTTCTGTGATGTGACTATTTCCTTTGTGCAGGCATAAGGTGACCCAGTAATACCAGATTCCTTCCCAGAATGGCTGTATGTCTCTACATTTTTCCAAATGAAAGTGAGCGTTCCTCTCTCTTCTACTTTTTGCCAATACTTTACAGTATCTGACTTTCTAGTTTCTGCAGGCCTAATGGGGTAAATAGGTATCTCTTTGTTGTTTCAGTTTCTATACCATCCGATACTAATAAATTTCAGTATTGTTTTCTATTCTTGTAGCCCTTTGAAGTTAATTTTTTGTGAATTCCCTTGTCATCCTCTGCTTTTCTTCTATTGGGAGTCACTTACTTTTCTTCTTGATTTTTAGAATTTATTATGAATTCCTGATATGAAGTTCTTATTTCTTATTTGTATTACATAGCTCAAACATCTCATCCATTTTCTCATCTATCTTTCTAACTTTGTTCATAATGTTCTTTGAAGACAAATCCCAGATTCTGAGGTAATCAAATTCATCAAGTTTTTCATTACGGTCTGTGTTTTGGTGGTTCCTTGCTCTAGGTCAGAAAGATGTTCTCTTATGTTTTCACCTATAATATCATTGTTCTATTTTAACTTTTAGTCATTTAGCCCATTTAGAGTCTACCTTCTTGTGTCACGTTAGGTAGAAATCCAGGTATATTTTTCTCTAGTTGGTAGACTAGTATTTACCAATACTGTTTACTTCACTTTTTGCTCTCTTCCAAATGATTTTTGAAATTAACTTTGTTGTACATTACATTTCACATATGTCTATCTAAGAGGTCTCAATTCTTTTTTTTTAATTTAAAATCAATTAGGCAACATATATACACATCATTAGTTTCTGATGCAGTGTTCAATAATTCATCAGTTGCGTGTAACAGCCAGCGTATGAGCGCTCAATTCTGTTCCACATTTAGTCCTTTTTTTTTCCATTCACCAGCGCTACCTGGCTTTACATTTTGTGGCTTGGCAATATTGCCAGTAGTAAAGGAAGAGGTTCTATTTCTAACTGTGGTTTTAATTTGCAATTCCCAAATGCCTGCCTAATGATACACGGCATCCTTTCATGTTCTCCTCAGCCATTTGTATATCTTCTTGGGAGATACACCTTTTAAGTCCTTTGTCCATGTTTCAATTGTGTTGTTCATCTTTTTTGGTTTTGCATTACCTGAGTTCTTTATATATCCTGCATACTAGGCCCTCCTCAGATATCTCATTCTGTGAGATGTCATTTCATTTGCATAGTAGAGGAAGTTAAACAACACAAAACTGTGTTGTCTTTTTCCTGACTAAACATTCATTTGGTGGCTCTAAACTTCTGTTTTCCAGAATCTGATAAAGTTTGCTCTGACAGTATTTGTCATGTTTTTTGTATTTCTTTGAAGGGAGGGCCACTTGGAGTTCCCTAGTTTACTATTTTCCCTCTAATACATAATTTTTGATACCATTTAGGCTATCTTAGTAATCATTATAAAGAAAAATTTGGGATTTTGTTACACTTATATTTATATTTTGTTTTCTATTTCACTGATTTCTTCCCTTTTTTTTTGCCTGTTTTCTTCTTTATTATTTATCTGTTCATGCTTTTGGATGTGCTCTGCTATTTCACACCCCTGTCTCCAGCAGTTTGAATTAAATGCTTAACTTCATTTTTTCTCTTTTCTCTTTCCCTCTCTTTAAATGAGGTATTACCTCTACACAGAATGTGCACCAATCTTTAGCATAGCAAGAAGGTCTTATGTATGCATATGTCTGCATCACTATTATACAGATCAGAATATAGCATCCTCACAGGCATCAAAAGGCTCCCAGTCAAGTCCAAATCAACAGTCCCTCGAAGGGAACTGTAACTTGGAATTCTTAAAATATAAACTAATTTTGCCTGTTCTTGAGTTTCAAAGAAATGGAATTCTGTAGAATATATTTCTTATATGTTCCACTTCTTTTACTAAACATCTTTCTGTCTGTGCAGTTGCATGTAGAAGTAGTTCATTCCTTTAAAAATATTTAATAATATCCCCCTGCATGACTGTAGCACAATTTATCCTTTCTATTGTCCATGCACCTTTATATTGTTTCCACTTCCAGTTATTATGAGTAAGGCTGTTATAAACACGCTTGTACATACTTGTGGTGGATATAAACACTCATTTCCGTGAGGCACGCATACCACAGAGGAGTGAAACGACTGCACTGTAGGAGGGAAGGCATATATTTAAGGCTAGCTTTCAAAGACGCTTCCAAATAGACTTTTTGAATTGATTGTACCAAATTGTGCTCCCAGTGAGCAATGTAAATTGCTCCATATCCTCAGTCAGCTCAATCCATTTTTATTAAGCTGAGTATTATTTCAACGTGGTTTTATTTTGTTAAGAATTTAATTAATTAATTTATTTATTTATGAGAGAGAGAGAACGAGCCTGGGCAGGAGGTAAGTGAGAGGGTCAAGCTGACTGCATGCTGAACCCAGAGCAGGACATGGGGGCTTGATCCTACAAACCTGAGATGATGACCTGAGCCAAAATCAAGAGTCAGACACCTAATCAACTGAGCCACCCAGGTTCCCCTCACTGTGGTTTTAATATATATATTCTGGTGGCTAATTATGTTGTGTATCTTTTATATGCTTATTAGCTATTTGTATTTCCTATGTCATAAGTATATGTTCTAGTCTTGCCCATTTTAAAAACTGGATTTTTCTGACTTTTCTTATTTGTAGGAGTTCCTGATGTATTCTGGGCATTAAGTCTACAACTTAGCATCAAGTTATTAAAACAACTATGGGTAGAAATAGAGACAAATAAAGAAAATACTGTTAAAATGTTAATAATTCAAGAATATCATTATTTGGGGCACATCATATTCCCATTCTACAAATGATGAAGTTCTTAAAAATCATACATACAGTATGTAATATAACTGGGCTGCAACGTAGAACCTAGAAACCGAATACTTGATTGCAACAATACAACTCTTTCCAAAAAAGAAGACAGGTAAGAAGAACTGGTAATGGGGCCCATAAATGGAGATGTGAGTGCTAACTGCATGTTATTTTCTGTTCTCCTTATAACCATTTGGGAACCTCTGAGAGGTAAAACACAGCTCAAGATCCACCCTAATGATTCAGAATTCTCCTGAGCACTTCAGCCACTCCAGAGACTGCTCCTACTATCCTTTTGTTGTCCTCATTTCAATGGAACTGTTGTGGCATAGTATGCCCTGCCCTCAGAAAGACCTTTGGATGGAACAGANCGTTGTCCTCATTTTAAAGAAATTGTTGTGGCATAGTATGCCCTGCCCTCAGTAAGACCTTTGGATGGAACAGAAGGACAAGGGAGTGCTGGGGATCCCCTTCTCTGCCTTGTCCTTGATTTTGACCTCAGAGGGTTTACTGAGCTCTTTGACTAAGATGACTTAGGACAAGATGCCCTCAGTCTTGCAGTCTCCACTTTGCCCACTCCTGCAGCCAATACACCTGCATCAGATTCCTCCTCAACACTCACATGTTTTTCCTGGCTTTGACATGCTGATTTGATCCTTCTTCCTTCACCAGATGAGAAAATGTTGGTAAGACTATTGAAGGGATGGAAAGAGAAGGCACAAGGTGAACAAAGGTAATAATCTGGCATATATTGAGAGTGAATTGGTTTCAATCTCTCCATAAATTTGGCTTTTAAAATTCAACTGATTTTGTCCAAACAATCACATTCTTAGGGCTAAATCCTCTGTAATTAGATTTAGCCAAGGTATTTTCCCCACAGTGGATCTACCTTATCAAACCACACCTGCAACGTCAAATTCCCTGTGAAGAAGAACCATGGTCCTCACCTAGAGGAGACATGAGCAGACCTTCCCTGGAGTCAGTATGGATCCTTTGCATGGGGATTTTTATGCTTCTGTTGAGCTGGGTTTGGAAGACACTAAGTGGGTATGGAGGGTAGGGAATGGGAGATTTGGCGCACGAAAGACCTTGGAATCAGAACTGAAATTTAGTATTTTCTCTTGGTTCCTATGGATACCTCAGAATCTTCTTCTTAAAAGAAATGTCAGATTAGACAATGCATGGCTCTGTGACCCTATCCTCTTGATTCATATGTCATTTTTAGAGAAATGAACTTAAAAGTGGATGTTAAATCTAGGGAAAAGGCAGAATAATAGGAGAGAAAGGTTGACAGTACACATGATTTCCTTTCAGAAGCTTCCTGACCCTGGGGGCAGATTCACAGTNTTTCCTGACCCTGGGGGCAGATTCACAGTCACCTGGGGGAACATTTTCAACTCCACATTTGCATTAGAGAATAATATGCTTTCAAAAACAAATCAGGAGAGGTCAG
>NW_023179793.1:0-1068 GCF_002007445.2 Ailuropoda melanoleuca
CCCGAGCCTAACCTGCTGTTTGACCTAGGATGCCTGCAGGAAGTGAGGTGCTTGGGTCTATACTGGGAGGGACAGGGTGGAGCAGCCTCCCACCAAAATGGGGATGCTTGGGTAGTTAGCCTGCAGAAGGCCAAAGGGTCCCACAACCAAGCTTGTGATGTGGAAATACTTCTAGCACTTATTTTCTGTCAGGACCCATTCTGACACCTTTTAAAGCACTTTTAAAGTATATTTTAATTCTCAACACAACCCTATGGAACAGGCACTCTGATGCTGCTCATTTTATAGATGGTAAACTGAAGGATGCAGAGGAAAGGTAACTCGCCCAGGATCAGAGAGTCTGGCTGCAGAGTCCATGCACTTGACCATGGTGAAATATTGCCTCTCAGATGCATACGGGGTCAGGTGAGAAAGAGAGAAAGGAAGCGCCAGTTCCACCAAGGGCAACAAAGAGGAGCCAGGAACTCCGGGTCAGTAAAAGCCTGAGCAGTGAGGGGTCGGGGGGAGAATTCAGATGTAGGACCTTGTCTACATGCCCGTGGCTGACAGGTGCCAGTGCTGCGACTGGTGGATGAAAGCCTGCCCATACCACCAACCCTCATCTCTTAAGAGGTTGACCTCAGAACAGGCCACGGTGGGCTCCTGCTGACCTGGACACAGTGGTGAGCAGTCAGGCTCTGACAAGCATCTTCTGGTGTCGGCATTCAGGTGCATCTGAAAAAACAGCTCCATTTTCGGAGGTATATGAAATATGGCAAGGATGGTATCATGATCTCAGGACGGCATCACATCAGTCTTGAAATATGTGAGCTGGATTGATGACGAGCCAGAAGGTTGGGAGGGCAGAAATAATGGTCATATTCTGGGGGGGGGGTGCAGATACAGAGCGATTACTGTAACCTGCTGGTCCCTGTCCAAAAGTGTTCTGAGGAAATTCAGGTGCCCTGAATGTGGGGTATTACGGCTCAAGTTTGGCATTTACTGGTCATATGCTGGGGACTGTGCTTGTATAAGGCACAGTAAGCTCGGGAGCTGTGAACATGGACCCTGGGTCACTGTAGAGAGTGA
>NW_023179794.1:0-2249 GCF_002007445.2 Ailuropoda melanoleuca
GACTTTATTTTAAAATTGATTTTTATTTTTATTTTATTTAAAAAATGAATGAGAATGAAATCGTGAAAAAAAAATCACACAAATTAGATAATGAAAGAAAAAATAAAACAGAAGAGTCTAATATCTTCTGAGTTTATATGCCTGGAACCAAACTAGTGACAATATTTACATAATCTTTCTAATATAAAATATCACCTTGTGAACTGGGTCTTATCATTCTTATTTTACATATTAGTAAACTGAGCCACAGAAAGATTAAGGAATTTTCCCAGTGTCATACAGCTCCCAAGTGGGAATATCTAAAATCAATCTCATGTTATTTCTCTTTAACAAGCTGTGTTTCTATCACCACAACATGCAAAAAGAAAAAGCGAAAGGAAAGAAAGAGAATAAGAGAGACAAAANAGAAAGAGAATAAGAGAGACAAAATCATAAGTATTGGTCTATCCTAATAAATCTTAAGAGTCAAGCAAGCCATGTAATTCTGACAACTGTCATAGACTCATCTGACGTCTACAGAATTTGTTCATTTGTGATCCATATGACTAAGGAAATGATACTGTCTTAAGACAATTATTTCACTGCTGAAACAAATCATGTATCTTTTCTGCTAGTCACCTTTAGACATTTTAAGTTCATGCCTCACGTAGCACATAACCTATTGGGGAAAAAAAATCCATCATACAACACTGCAAAGTACTATACATATAGTAGGTATTTAGTAAATATTTGTTGGATGCTTTGTATATTCACAATGCCCTGACATCAGTTAAGCACTTGAATAGTTGATAATGTGATCAGCTTTCTGTGACATTGGACTTCAAAAGTTCTGGTTTTAGGGGTGCCTGGCTGGCTCAGTTAGAAGAGCATGTGACTCTTGATCTTGGGATAGTGAGTTAGAGCCCCACGCTGGGTCTAGAGATTATTTAAACAAATANTTGGGTCTAGAGATTAAACAAATAAACTTTAAAAAAAAATTCTGGTTTTATAGTTCAGTCTGAAAAAAGGTTCTGCTTTAATCAGTCATGATCATGACATACTACTGGTTATCTGAGTTGATTCATCATTTCTCTAGTATCTCCACTAGTAATGGCTTCAAAATGACAACCAGGCAAAAATAAATCTTTTCAATTCTATAGATTACAATGGGCAGAATATGCCAAGCAATTTCTCACTGGTTTAACTAACATTTACTGAGAACTTAATCTATATTAGATACTATGCTAAGTGCTATGGATACTGAGTTACAGCTAAAAAGATTTTTTAACTTGAGGCATTATCAATATAGTGGAGAATACAGACATATATATAAATAATTACAATACTATGTGAAACATATACACACCATTCATTCAATAAATATTTGTTGAAATCCTCATGTAGTAAACACTGTAACAAGTCCTGGGANCAGTCCTGGGATAGAGCAATGAACAAGATTCTAGGGCCCCTCCCTTCATTGACTTTACAACCTAAAATGGCCTCAAAGACTTCCCAAGTATAGAAAAAAATGAACTCATCGTCAAAAATCATAAGAACACATAAGGAAACATGCAGCCATAAAGGAAGAATAGCAAACAAACAACAGAAACAGACAAGCAAGGATGAAAGATATTGAACTTAATGGATACAGGATATTAAGTATGTTTGATATGTTTAAGGAAAAAAAAACAAGCAACAAAAAATAACCAAAAAATAGGGATGTCTGGGTGGCTTAGTCAGTTAAGTGTCTGCCTTCAGCTCAGGTCATGATCCCAGAGTCCTGGGATCGANTCAGAGTCCTGGGATCGAGTCCCACATCAGGCTCCTTGCTCAGTGGGGAGCCTTCTTCTCCCTCTGCCTGTCACTCCTCTTGCTTGCTCAGTCTCTCTTTCTCTCTGACAAATAAATAAATAAAATCTTAAAAAAAATTAAAAAAAATTATCACAAACTGTCAAGTAGATTTGAAAAAGAAAACCTTTGGAAATGAAAAATATAATAATTAAAAATGCTAAAGAGAAAAAATGAATGTAAAAGAAAAAAATAATAAAAGGCTGAATTATCCAAGCAAAGAGAGATGAAAGAGATAAAGCAGGACATTCCAGATCAGAAAGAATAATGTATGCAAACACAGGAAACTATGAGGCTGCATTCTGTGTTTGAGGAAATAAAAGCTGAATTATATTGTTAAAGTATAAAGTACAAGTGTTTAGAAAGGCAAGAGATTACATCAGAAAAGTCATCAAGGGCCGGTTTGTGAAAGTCTTTATCCA
>NW_023179795.1:0-7046 GCF_002007445.2 Ailuropoda melanoleuca
TTGATATTTTTAGTCTTTTAAAATTTTAGCTATTCTGGTTATTAATCAAACTTTGTGCAAATTGTAGAGGGAAAAACTGTATTGTTTTCCTTTGTGTAGACATCTGTCTAAGCCTGGTTGCTGCTTAGCTCTTGGTTTATTGAATATTATTTTTATGTTCCTGACCTGATCTAATGTATTGTTATTGACATCTGGAAGGGTATTCATTCACTTGAGGCATATTTGTTAGAGCCCTACTTTGCTCTGTGATGCCATTGTCAGAATCAGAAAAACACTGCAATTAGAGTCTAACAGAATAGAGTAGATATAGGTCTTCAGTAATATATTTATATTTAGTAAAAAGATTATTGAGGTATAAGTAACATACCATATAATTTGCCCATTTAAAGTATGCACCTCAGTGGGTTTGGTATAATCACAGAGTTGTGCAACCATCACCAAAAGAGAAACCCTGTTCTTATGCTGTACACCTGGAACTAATATAATGTTTTATGTCAGCTGTACTTCAGTAATACAGATTTTTTAAAAAAGAAAGAAACCCTATACTCATTAGCAGTCTCCCCCTCTTTTCCCATCAATTTCCTCATCCCTGGGCAGCCACTAGTTTACTTTCTGTCTCTATGGATTCACCTAATCCAGACATTTCATATAAATGAAATCATGTAATAAGTGGTCTCCTGGCTTCTTTTACATAGTATACTGTTTCCAGGGTTCATCCGTATTATAGCATGTATCAGTACGTAAGTCCTTTTTACTACTAAATAATATTTCATTGAATGGATATACCTATGGATATATCACATTTTATTTGTCCACTTATCAGTGGAGGACGTTTTCACTTGGGTGCTATTATGAATAATGCTGCTATGAACATTTGTGTACAAGTTTTTAAGTGGATATATATTTTCTCAAGTGTACAATTAGAATGGAATTGCCGGGTCATTAGATATCTATATGCTTAACATTTTCAGGAATTACCAAACTGTTTCCAGAGTGGCTGTACCATTTTACGTTTTTATCAGCAACATGTGAGGGTTCTAGTTTTTCCATATTCTCCTAACACTTAGTATTACCTTTTTTTTTTTTTAATTTAGCTATCCTGGTGAGGTGGTAGGGAATGTTTTTAAAACAGTAAATATAGTCTGCTGTACTCAGCTTGTGTGTTTGTCTGCTATGTACTTACATCAGAATGTATTAAAAACATTTTTTTAAAAATCCAGATATTTCTCTCACTAGCTAGTGTTAGTTCCTTGAGAGTAGAGACTGTGACCTACTCATCTGTTTGAATTAGGACCAAGGAATGAGTGCTTGAGTGATTGAATGTGTTAAAGTAAGAACATGATAAGTACTTCAAGAGACATAAGCAAAGTGCTTTGTGAGGGTTTACTAGAAGAAACAATCATTTCAAAGCTGGAGCTAAATCATTTTAACAAAGTTTTGAGGGGTGCCTGGCTGGCTCAGTCAGTAGAACATGTGACTCTTAATCTCAGGGTCGTGAGTTCAAGCCCCACATTGGGCATAGAGCCTACTAAAGAAAATAAATAATAGTAAAAGAGTTTTAAATGTTAATGTGTTTTATGGACAGTGGAGTTTATATTAAGTAAATCTTAGGTCTGTAACACTATTGAGGTTAGAGAGGTTATCTACTTATGGTTGGTTTAATTTTAACAATACGTGTATTCTTGACTAAACATTTAAAAATTTGTAATATCTTCTTTTAAAATCATATTTGACGTCTGTGAAGAATATCATAATCTCTGTTTCTAAGCGTTTGAGGCAAAAGCTCCCTTAAACAAATTTGGGGCAGAGGGACTCGGTCATATTTTATGGTATAACATGAGTCCTGGAAACTGTCGAGTTCCATGTAAGTAGTGAAGGTAGTAATATCCTATTCCTTTTACTAAATAAAGCAGATAATGTCTCTCTTATCTTACAAAGGAGAAAATTTGAGGGGTGAGTAGGGCAAGAGAGGTAAGAAAAAGGAAAAAAAATACCATTTTTAAATAGTGTAGAGTAAAAAATCCAACAGCAATAATATTGAAATAACTTTAATTCTAGAAAGAATTGTAAAATCAGGTGTCAGAGCTGGTAACTTGAAAACTGCCATTTAGAAACTTAGGAACCTGATAATGTAGAATCAAAAACAAAACCTAAAAAACTTTGATAACAGCATTAATTAATAAAGGTTAGGGAACACTGTTCCTTTGTCAGTGTTATACTTCAAATCCAATGGGTTTCTATTTTCAGCCTGTTTCATTTTGCCACAGGATGAAAAAAATACTTTACATATATGGAGTAAGAATGGTTCATAATTATGCCAGGTTTGCCAGAGAATATTTATCTCCTGCTTATGAGATGCAGTGGTCAAAAATTAATACATTTCTGTAAATGTCAATATTATTTCTTATCGGCAAGAGAAGGTGTAACCAACAGAAGAGACTTGGTATTGATAACCAAGGCAGAGCTGCCTAGCAAGGGGAGCTTGGGGGAGAGATGGAATAAGCGGCCTATGGTGTTTGAGCGATATGTGTACCCCAGACACACACACACACACACACACACACACACACACACACACCGGCAGCCCTCTCGTATCACACATACAGCATGTAGCCTTTTTAGTTCAGCTTCTTTCATTCAGTAATATGCATTTAGGGTTCCTCTCTGTCTTTTCATGACATGTGTTTGTGTGTGTATGTGTGTTTGTGTATCTCACACATATTGTAGTAGTGCCCTTAATGAAAACACTCTGCCGCTAGCAAGAAAAAACTGCTTGTTTTTCCACATGACTGCAGAACAATTATAGCTTCTACTAGGAGCTCTTCTCCTGTTCCTGGGAAAATAGCTGGGTTGGCTGGCATTTGCATAATCGTCTTTAGGGCTATTGTGGGCGGGTTTGGGCTGCTGACAAGGAGCCGCAGACTGGCCACCTGTCCAGAAGAGATGAACTCGGCCTCTGTGCAGCATTATTATCTGTTTCTACACAGTCTTATTTCTGAGTAATAAATAATTTGATTAAAATATTATGAAACTATTATTTAGGAAATATTTGTGTTGAATTTAAGTCTTTCATTTTGGAGAGAGAGACATTTCTTGCCTCTTCCACAAGCACAACTATATATTTCTGTGCCCTCTCTGGCATAGTTTTTTAACTGCTTTTGTGACATTATCCTCATGAATATTAATTAGGGATGTGAGAATTTAAAAAGAAACTTCAAAATGATTTGTATTCATCCTTCTACAAATTATAAATTAAGCGTTGTCTACTGTTTTCTAGGAGTCCACTGCATTTATGTGGAATAATTAATTACACATTTTGGTCTGCAAAGGCAGAAGAAATACCTAAGGTCTTGAAATACTAACTGGTCCTACTTCATTCATTTTCCTTGATAATTAACCCCATATAGGATATTTTTGCCCTAACAATGAACACATTGATATGTTAACTAATTTTAGTAATCATCTATATTCAGCCTGTGGTGGGAAATATCTCAGTTTTTTGAAAACTACATGTGACATAATGTTGATATTTCTTGTACATAATGACCAACTGAATTGAATTTTCATGTTAGAATTAAGTTGTAATTGATAGACTCAATAATCATACAAGAAAAGTCTCAATATCAAATAAGTGGTCAGTGAGTTAGTAAACATTAAAAAAATTACTTGCCAGAGTTATTTTTGGGCAAAATCTGCATAGTTGTGACAGTAATCACTCTCTGAGTTCTAATTAAATATTTATCAAATGGAAGATTGAATATTATTAGGAGACGTTATCGAACACCTAGAGTGTACACAGCAAGTACTTTATATATGCCATTTCATTTGATTAATTCAACAACCTATCTTTTGAGATAAATGGTATTATTTTTAATAGACTTTAATTTTTAGCAGTTTTAGATTCATAGTAATTTTGAGCAATAAGTACAGAGTTCCCATACACCGCCTGCCCCCCGCACATGCACAGCCTCCCCCACTAACAACATTCCCCACCTGTGTAGTACATTTGTTACAATCCATAAACCTACAGTCGACACGTCATTATCACCCAGAGTTCATAGTTTACCTTAGGGTTAACTTTTGGTGTTTTGATAAATATATAATGACATGTATCCAGCATTCTAGTATCATATGGAATAGTTTCACTGCCCTCAAAATCTTATGTGCTCCACTCGTTTGTCCCCCCCCACCTCTAGAAACCATTGATCTTGTTACTGTCTCCATAGTTTTGCCTTTTCTAGAATATCATATAGTTGGAATCAGTATGTAGCTTTTTAGATTGGCTTCTTTCATACAGTAATATGCATTCAAGTTTTCTTTCTGTCTTTTCATGACTTGATAATTCATTTCTTTTAGTGCTGAATAACACTCCATTGTCTGGATGTGCTGCAGTTTAGTTATCCATTCACCTACTGAAGTATTACCTTTATTTTACGGATGATGAGTCTGAAGCTGAGATCAAGTAATTTGCCTAAATCTACGTGTATATATAATACATGTCACACCTGAGAACAAAGCCCATGATCTAAATCAGTAATGTCTAGAGTAGGTCATTCTGCTATTGGGGGTGATTATATATACATTGAGAGGGTTTTATAGCACACTCACTGTTTGCCTTCATGTGTTGCTATAACAGTTTTCATCTGATTAAATGGATTTACAGATGATATTTTCTAATTTAAATTAAGCTATTGCACAAACTGGACAAATAACTTTAAAGTATCACTGGAAAAACATGAGAACTCATTGAGGATAATTTTAATAATGCAAGCATAAGCAAACATCAAGAGAAGAGCAAAGATGACATTTCTCTTAAAGCTGTTCATCAGCTTAATCATAAGATGAAAACTATGATAGCTCACACAGACCTGAAGAAAGTAAGCCAAAAATAACTTGTAATTACAATACATCCATTACAATAGTGGATATAGTACCACTTTCATAATGAGGAACTTTACCCTAAACTTGTAACTGTCTTGAAATAGTAGTCATTGATATCTATGAACCAATCACATTGGGAAAACATTAGAAAAATTAATTATTGCAAATTTATCTCATTCCTTTAAAGTTGTTTTTTTCTTGTGTTTTATAATCTATGTAATATATAAATACAAAATATCTCAGTATGATTTATAACTAAATATAGATATATTAGGGACATGTTCTCAATTTTTTTTTTTTTTTTGATGGGTTGTACATTTTAAAAAGTTTGGGGATCCCTATTCTTAATTAGTACATTTTCAGAGGTCTCATTCTAACTAAAAAGTGAATTATTTCAATTTGGTACCCTTCTTTCTCTTCAATTTATCTGGGTACTCATTATTATCTCTTCCTTGTTTGAAAGAGGGTTCATCTTTCTAACCAACCCTTCATCTGTATAATCCTAACCCTAACTCTTTCCAGTTATGTTGACCTTATTTTCTCCTGATTTTCAACCCCTCTTTTCACCACTGGCTTCTTCTTTCAGCCTGTAAGTTTTTCTTCTATTTGTAAATTAACAAAGAAAACCTTCCCTTTATCATCCCTCTTATCAAACTTCTGCATTCCTTTTATGCATTTTTCTATTTGAAGATTTGTACCCATTGAGCTTTTTTGAGAGCTGAGACCATATGAGAATCATCTCTATTCTTTCCAGCGCCCAGTATAATATGGCATGGGGTGAGTCTTTTCTAAAGTATTTATTGAATGATGAACATTTGTTTCATGGGTTTAGCACAGTAATTGGCACAAAGGCATAGCCCTTACTCTGTAGAAAGTTAGGCTCTGTTAGGAAGGTAAGACCTGTTCATGAGGAATCTGGAGATCAAGTCCAAGTTAAACAGATCACTTCCTCCCAGAGCTATTTTTCTTTTTTTAAAATCTTACCCCCAAATGACATTTTATCATGAAAAGAGTGAAATTGTACATTTTTAAAAGATTTTATTTGAGAGAGAGAGAGAGAAAACGAGCAAGGGGGAGGGGCAGAGGACTAGAGGGAAGGCTCCCCACTGAGTACTCAGGGAGCCAGATGGGAGGCTTGATCCCAGGACCCTGGGATCATGACCTGAGATGAAGGCAGACCCTTAATCGACTGAGCCACCCAGGTGCCTCAAAATTGTTCATTTTTAAAAAGCAAAATATTAATTTCTTCATCTATGAATCTCAGTTGTAGAGCAGAAAAATGGTTTCATTTCAAAATAAGGTAGAATAGGGGCACCTGGCTGGATCAGTTGGAGGAGCAGGTGACTCTTGGTTTCAGGGTTGTGAGTTCGAGCCCCATGTTGGATGTAGAGATGACATGCATACATACACTTAAAAAAATAAGGTAGAATAATAATTGAATATTTGGTCTTATTTAATGAACTAAGCTAAATCAAATGAGCTCGCCTTTGAGGAAAAGATAGGATTTGTAGTAGAGGGTATTATTACACTTGAAAGTGGTTGTAGATAAAAATAAAGTGTTTCTGGAATTACTATGGAGTCTTACATGATATTGGAAAGAAGTAAGGAAATATGCTAAGTTGATACCATTTGATAGAAGGTTGTAAACACTAGGCTAGGGTCCTTAGAGAAGCCGAGCCAAAAAAAAATGTTCTGGAAAAAGAACACTGAAGTGAGAGTCATATCATTATTTATATTGGATTATTGGCCCTGTTACTTAGTGAGAAATCTTGAATAAGTTCCCAGTACTCTTCATCTGAATTCAACTAGATAAATCTAAGTTCCCTTTTAGAATCAGTCATCAAAATTTCTTAGTAAAAGATGGTATTGTATTTAATATTTCAGCTGGAAAACTATTTTTACATCTTCCAGAAGACTTGTATGTGGAAAAAGCTCAACTTGATGAATCTTTTTGTTAGAATAATCCCTATTTTGGGCATGGCTGTTTCATATAAAAATGACATATTTTCCTACTCTTCAATGTAGAGTTGGTCAGGGATTTGGATACAAAAGGATGTANGGGGATTTGGATACAAAAGGATGTACTCTGAATATCCTAGGGAACAGTCCTCTTCTTTTCCTAAAGTCATCTACTGTGTTTAAGGGGATGCTCTGTGCATGTCAAG
>NW_023179796.1:0-3263 GCF_002007445.2 Ailuropoda melanoleuca
AGGCACTTGTGGGCTTAAGATGAATTTAATATGTGGCATCCGTCCTATTTCCAATTCCTCATAGACCCCGAGCCTCCCATGCTTCGAAACAGTCAGGAAACCTCTTTAACTTGTCACTTGGCACAATTCCACCATGTCAAAGGACCTTCCTGGGCACCTGATGGAGACACGTGACGGGGTGGCATTGAGGCAGCTCGACCGGAAGAGCAGATGCAGGAAGGCTGGCCAGGAACCTCGGGTGGTAGATTCTTCTGTGAGGTGATCGAGCCCTTTGCTGGGACAGACTGAGCTCGTGAGTCTCTTCCCAATTCCTGGCTGGTCCCAGATGCCCAAGTGGGGCTTTGCAGGCACTTACCACCTCCATTGTATTTTACTGTCATTCCATAGCCGCCATGGGCAATCCCCAGTGGGGCCGCATCCCATAGATCTTCAAAAGATGTCCTGTTTATTGCCAGCAAGCTACACAGAACAGGTCATCATTCAACAAGAATTGCACCGTCCTCTCCTTAGGAAGCACCAGCAGGATGGTCACAAGTATAAGTTTGCACACGGAGATCTGACCAGATCATTATTTTCTGTTCTCACTTTCTTTGCCTCAGTTTCCAGGTGAAAACACTCAGTTTCCAGTGTCCCCTTCTAATATCACATTAGGGCATCGTCCTCGTGACATTCTTCGAGTTTGCACAGAACAGCGTGTCTTCAGTAAAACAAAGTTGCTCTTCGGCAGCTCTGATGATTTCCCGCATTTTCTACTCCTCCCTCACTACTCTTTCCTGCATGATTATGACGGGGGTGATGTCAGATTTGGGGAACTGCAGGCATCCCTGGAGTTCCACTGCACCTGTTAGACAGGCACGCTGGCATACAGGTGACCTTGAGTTACCCAGCAAAGTTACTCAGTTTGGGGAGTGAGGTAACGGAACGTTCTCATGCATAGAGCTCTGCTCTCAAAGTTGGGACGCAGCCGTCTCTCAGTCTGGGCTGGGGAGTGTGGTGAACTGGGTTCTCAGCCCTTTCTCTCCTGCAGCTGCTTCCTGGGCGGGCAGATACTCACGCATTCAGCCATTTGCTCTATCACTCTCGGTCACTCAGAGATATTTCCTTGCTGCCTGCTCTGTCCCGTGCATTTTGCTGGCTGCTTCCGATTTGCTGTGTACCGTGATTGTCAAGGTCTCTGCTGGGAATGGGTTTCCAGATGGAAGAGGACAGAGGGCAAAGGGAAGGTGCCACTGCTACCAGGGACGTTTTCTCCAGCACCCACTCTGCATGTTGGGCTCTTGCTCCGTGGTCCCTCTCCTTCCCTTGGCTGGCTCTCCTGGAGGAGGGCTGGCTATTTTTATCAGGCACAATGAGTGAACTGAGGATGCTTGAACGGATGTAAGTAGAAATTTAAATTAAAAAGTCAGAAAAATATTTTGCACCGAGTTGCTTCATGTCCCCCCACCACCCGGCTCCCATGAGCCACACGGATGAAGAATGTAAAATTCTGAGCCTTCCGGCCAGGTCCTGGAGCAGTAACTGAGAGTCTCTCTCTGAAGTCAGCTCATCTTGATGAACATGGGTCCGTGTTTTTAGGGACAGTTAAAGACAGTAGGGATTGTTTTATTCTTTGTAAAAGAATCTAGCCACTACCTAGCTGTAAGGCTGCCGCATTGTCATTTGGGGAATACTGGCTGTATGTTTCATGTAGTTATGATAGGCTGAAGTGTAGCTGGAATAATCACGTTGAATGGTGGCCGCAGAGTTCATAGAAAATACTAAATAAACACTTGTTTTCATAACTATTCTCACATCGCCAACACCGATTTAGTACTGAGAGGTCACAACAACTCCCTACTTTCACCAAACCTGAGTAAATCTCTCCTGAGGCCCCTTTCTGACTAGTTCCTGACTGTGGGCCCCGTCCTTGGCGTGTGATGTCCAGGTTTAGCAAGAAGCCTGCTGGGCCAGTTTAGCAAAGCGCCTTCGCCTTGATATCTGATCGAATATCTCATCCCTAGCCCTGCATATCCTATCACCCTGTGCAGGCTTCAGCAAGACTCCCGTTCAGTCCACCCAGCAAGAATTGTCAGGCCTTGTGTGTCTTCTCAGCGGTTTTGCACTACAGACCCCACTCTGCTGCTTGGCTGTAAATCTCCATTTGATTTTCTTGGATTCAGAGCTGAGTCCTCTTTCCCGTACTACAAAACCCTCTCACAATTGCTCCCTTGGATAAAGTCTATCTTACTATCTTTAACAAATGTCATGAATAATTTTTATTTGGGAGAGAATCCCGTCCTAACTATGAGCACCCGCATAGGCAGGGGGAAGGGGCAGCAGAAGTTAGGGACCACACGTGTGATGAACACATCCTGAGCCCTGAAGCAGGGTGTCCGCCAGGCTGAGGACCGGCTTGGGCCATGGGACTGGTGAGGAGGTGTTCACAGGGGACATTGGACCCGGAGGAAGTGGGTATGTTCACAAAGCCCTGCCCACATGAGAAGCCCCTGTCTTGGCCCTGGCACAGTGGGAGGTCCAGACAGTGAAGGGGCAGGAACTGTTGAGGGGCCCAGCAGGGCTGGCCAAGCAGCAGGACCCCTGCTCAGCCAGAGGTGGTCTCAAGGGAACAGGAGGGGCACATGGGACATCCTTTGCCCTTGGAAGTATCCAGTGGGGCTAGGTCTGTGGGAGCATTTCCTGGGCCTGGGCGGTGGTGAAACNATGGTGAAACCTGCCTTGGTGGGTATGTAAGAGGAAGCTTCTGCCCACAGCTTGGGAGAGCTGCCCAGTCCCGGTTCTAGAGCCATCTGTCCTAGCCCTTCCTGGGCACTCTGCTCCCCTGCTCCAGGCAGACTGTGCGTCTTGCTGCCGTCCCACCCTGAGATGGGCAAGTTCCTGCTTCTGCTCCTGCTGCTGGCAGTCTTCTCTTTTGTGTTCTTCCAAGGAGTGGGTGAGGCCCTGGGCTGGCTGGGCAGGGGTGAGGGAGCTGCCCCAGGATGGAGGCCTGACCTGGCTGGGAGGGAATGAGGTTAAGGATGAGGTGCTGGGATGATCTGGCCGCCAAGGGTTTCAGGTCTCTGTCTGCGGTCCCCACCCTGACTNCGACTACTCCCAGGGCAAGAGTTCAGGTCCCTTCCTAAGATCTCAGAGTGGAGTCAGTCACTCCCTGGGGCAGACTGGGGCCCAGGGCTCGTCTCACTTTAGGGCTTTGGGGCTGGCTGGGATGGCCCTAAGCAGCAGAGTCAAGGGTAGCTCCAGACTTTCTATAAAGAAGCAGCCTAGGG
>NW_023179796.1:3449-6490 GCF_002007445.2 Ailuropoda melanoleuca
TTGACAGGCTGCCTGGCGTCTAGTCCCACAACTCAGGAGTGACTGTGATGTACGCAGACAGGGGATGGGCTCTATTTCACACATCAGGAGTTGGAGGGGTTGGTGGAAAACTCTGGAAAACGTGTCCCACTGGCAGACGGCCAGAGAAGACTCAAAGTCCATGAAGGTGCCCAGGCCTGGGGCAGAAGAGATGGGCTCACCAGGTTTAGAGGCTATGCATGTTCTCTGAGCCTCCTGATGGCTTCCGTTGTCCGGGGAGGGGAGTGGGAGCGGGGCTGGCGAATCACAGACATGGGTGGCCAGGGAAAGAGAAAGTGGGTGAAGTCCACAGAAGCAGGTGGGGACCCAGGATGGAGGAGCACCGCTGTTTTCTGTGACAACTGGCAGATGATCGGCAGAGCAGGTGGAATGGAGAAGTGTCACAGGAGTCACCTAGCAGAGGATTGAGGAATGAAGGGACCGTGACAGGAGGACATGGGGAGCACAAGCAGCTCTTCCAAGGAGCTTGGGAGGAACTGAGAAAGTGGAACAGTATCTTTTATAAGAACAGTGAATTTCCTACATTTTTAGGCAATGAAAGTTTTTATTTCTGCAGCAATAGTACAGTTTCCTAATGATGCAAAATTTGAGGGACAAGTTTGGGACACTTTGTGTAGAAATTCGTATTTTTGTCCTAAGACCGAAATAACCCAAACTTGTAATTCACCATAGCTTTAAGTCCCCTGGAAGGAATGCAGGTAACATCTGCTTTCTGTTGTAATTAAGGTAACTGGTTGCCTTGTATATAAATTGATCTTTTGGCTTCTTGGAGATTGCCTCCACATTTTATTGATTTGACGTTCTTTTCCTTTTTTTATGTGGACTGACTTTATCTTTTTGTGTATATGCTCCATTTGAAATCTAGAAAATATTGAAATATTATATATACCTATGAGATTATTTTATCATTCTAAGTATTTTCTAATAATTTTAAATATGAACTTTAATACTGCTCTTACATAATTCTGGACNATACTGCTCTTACAAAATTCTGGACATAATATTCTGTCTTTAATTGATCCTGAGGGGGCTTGGACTAGTGTAATATTGAGATTCTAAATGTCTGTTATTATGTAAGGTCATTGAGAAATTAAAGTACAACCACCAGACTGTCCAATGAAAAAAATAAACAGATTGTTTTAAATCTCCAGTGTGATTTGCTTTAGTCATTCTTAAACAAAGTTTAATGATTTCTTTAGGAAAGGGTCTTCAGATTTCACATTTTCTTATATTTTTAATGTGGTTTGTATTATTTTGTTCCATAGCATAAGAAGGAAAAATATCCCAATTGCAACAAATATTCTTTTGATTAATATTGTCAAGCTTAAACAGGGCGTTGTTCAGTTTGTCACATTTTATCGGTGCAAACACGTTATTTGGAAGAGAAAGAGAACCTCAAATTATGAATATGAAAGCACAAACTTGAAATATATACAGTACAAAGTAAATATATGAATGTAGATAATACTGAGGACCATAGCTGCTGGGGTTTGGGTTGGCAATGTGAATATCTGATTTTGCAGAAGCTGTTTGGAGTGAGGCCAGGGTTGGCATCTCCACAACACTGGGGAAGCAGACCAGTCCCTTCCCTGCTCTAACCAGGTAATTCAGGACAGCCCTGTCAGTATATTGAAAGCAATACTGGCATATATTTTCCTTCTTTGATTGTTGTCAGCGTGGACCAGGTGTTCTGGGAAGAGGCATGCTTTAATATCACAGCAATTTTGATTTGTAAACCAAGAAATTAATTCTGTATTTACTTCATCGAGCTTCTTAATAGCAATTTTGGCCTGAAGGTAGAGTGACATTTAGAAAAATCTTAATGACTGAGTGGACTGGTAACATTTAAAATGTAATTTCGTTTGATCCAAAATGACTTTATACCCAAGTCTCCATAAAATATCGGAGGTCTAACTTTTTTGTTCACTTTAATTATGCACTAAATGACTCAAGCTTTTTTAAAAATTATTTTAGGGCACTAAATATTTACTGTGTATGAAGTCTCTTAAACTGGTATAAATGCAAATTTAATGATCAAACCACCATTCATAATAAAAGGCAGCACTTCAATTTTTTTAAAAATATTTTTTTTATTTATTTTATTTGAGAGAGAGTGAGAGTGAGCAGGAGATGGGGGAGGAGCAGAGGGAGAGGAAGAGAGAATCTCAAGCCAACTCCCAAATGAGCACAGAGCCCCGTGCAGGGCTCCATCTCAGGACGGTGAGATCATGACCTGAGCTGAAACCAAGAGTTGGATGTTTCACCTGAGCCACCCAGTGGCTCAGCACTTAAATTCTGAAGCTAAATTTTAGATGACTTGTATATATATGTTTTTAAAAATCCCTAAAAGCAGTATTTTCTATTTTGCTGTAAGCCAAGTTAGAAGCTATTCAGCTACATTTTTCCTTTTTGTTGTTGTTCAGCTATTTCTTAAATAGTATTGAGCTTTGGGGTACCTCCTCAAACTGAATTCATGAATCAATGCACCTTACACATTTAAACAATTTTTGTAAATTTCTCAGATTTTTGGTGCTTATAAGCTAAATCACATTCAGGATGTATGTTTTGACATTTGAAATACTTCCCACAATTCTGTAAATTAAAATAATACGTATTTGCAGTTCTAGGAATTGTGAAATAAATGTTGCATTGAAAACATGAAAATAAAGAGTATTGGTTTTGCATTGCGAAAAAATTAAAATAAAAAAATAAAATCTATTATGGTTTCCTCCATCCACTTTGTAGGTACAATAAATATTTGGTAAAGGATAGCGGGGCAGGACATAGAATTGTAATCCGTAGAGTGTAGTAGTTACGAGTGCACATTCTATCCTCAGAATCAGGCTTTAAATCCCTACTATAGGGGTGCCTGGGTGGCGCAGTCGTTAAGCGTCTGCCTTTGGCTCAGGGTGTGATTGCGGCGTTCTGGGATCGAGCCCCGCATCAGGCTCCTCTGCTGGGAGCCTGCTTCTTCCTCTCCCACTCCCCATGCTTGTGTTCCC
>NW_023179797.1:0-256 GCF_002007445.2 Ailuropoda melanoleuca
TCTCCCGCCCTGTCCTTTCCAGTCTGGCCAATGCACGGTCACAGTGACACATGGAACCACACAAAGATATAACTGAGACCATCCTCCTGGAGCGTTCCTGGTCCCTCTGTCCCCTGCTCAGCCGACCCCACACACCCCCAGTCCTCCTGAGCACCCCTGTAGTGACACAGCTGTGACCATCCTCCTGGAGAGTTCCCTGTCCCCCTGCCCCATCCTCAGGCCAGCCCTGCACACCCCCAGTCCTCCTGAGCACCCC
>NW_023179797.1:353-645 GCF_002007445.2 Ailuropoda melanoleuca
CTGGCTGGATGACAGGTGGATGAATGGTTTTGGGATCTTTTGTCCTGGAACAGCAGGCATCCTTCAAAACCCTGATGGGCAGGGTGAGTCTCTGTCAGTGTGCCCCCAGCCTCGGTGGAAGATGGTGCCCAGGACAAGGGATTTGAGAGTCCTCCCAGATGGAGTTTGTTCTGTGAAGGTGGATTCCTTCTGATATCATTATGTAACCACATAACGTGGCTGTTTCTGTGAGACAGAAAGCGTGCTCCTGTATTGTATTCTCCTTGCACACTGTGGCTAGCAAAGAGTAAAC
>NW_023179797.1:688-2430 GCF_002007445.2 Ailuropoda melanoleuca
ACATCAGGGTCCTTTGCTGGGAGCCTGCTTCTTCCTCTCCCACTCCCCCTGCTTGTGTTCCCTCTCTCGCTGTCTGTCTCTCTCTCTGTCGAATGAATAAATAAAATTTAACAAAAAAAAGACAAAATCTCTTGTTTCTTTTCTAGTCTCACTGGCTTTAAACAGAAGTCAATAAAAATTAACATAAAAATAAAGTAGCATGAAATGTATTTAAGGAGATGAAATACAGGGAGGCCAAAGAATGGAAAGATTTGTTACCCTAATATTACAAAATAATAAGTCAAAATGTATTTTTCAACGTAATGAATAAAAAATAAAAGTGAGGGGCACCTGGGTGGCACAGGGGTTAAGCGTCTGCCTTCGGCTCAGGGCGTGATCCCGGCATTATGGGATCGAGCCCCACATCAGGCTTCTCCGCTATGAGCCTGCTTCTTCCTCTCCCACTCCCCCTGCTTGTGTTCCCTCTCTCGCTGGTGTCTCTATCTCTGTCGAATAAATAAAGTCTTTAAAAAATTTTTTAAAAAAGTGAAATTACATACTTAATCGTAGAAAAATATAAGAACACTACATACTAAAGTTTCTATTAGGATGGTAATGCAGTAGGAAAATCACTAACTGGGAGATGTTATTCCCATTACATATATCAGTTAAAGCACTTATATTAATAACACAGTAAAATGATCTATTGAAATTACTAAAACTCTATAAAGAAATGACAACTCAATATAAAATATAAGAGCAAAAATTTATTCTGGCGCCATAAAGGAAAAGAAGACCCAATGAGTATAAGGAAAATTTTTCATTACTGTTACTAATCAGGAAAATGTGAATTCAAAACACAGTATGACATCCTACAAAATTTCCAGTGTGGCTGAAAATAAGACTGCTAATTCCAAGTATTCTTCAAGATAGGGAACATCTATGACCACTTTGGAAACTGGAAGTGTTTATTAATTCTAAATATTCCCTGTGTACCAGCAATTACTACTAGGTAAATGTCCAAAAGAAATAAGAGATTATGTGCACCAAAACACATACACAAAAATGTTCCTAGGGATTTATTTAGAATAGTGAAAAAAAAATCAAACAAGTCAAAGTTTTCAGCAACAGTAGAATGTATACATTAATTGGGTTTTTTTCCTTAAAGAAAATACTTTCTGTGAAGAAATAAAACAACACAAATATAACAATGAGAAACAAAAAAAGAAAAAGAAAAAAAAACAACTGAACTATTGTTATATGCAAAATGGATTCATCCAACAGAAATCTTGTAAAAGCAAAAACCAGATACATCAAATTGTGTTCTTAAGAATTTTAGACTTTATTGTTTTAATGTGGAACTCGGGGGGCAAAAAAACAAGACCCAAACAAACAAACAAAACAACCTCTGCATGAATTAGAAGATAAGGGGCACAGGGACCACAGGGGAAGGGAGGGAAACCTGAATAGGAAGAACTCAGAGAGGGAGACAGACCATGGGAGACTCTGGACCCCAGGAAACACACTGAAGGTTACAGAGGGGGAGGGGTGGGGAGATAGGGTTACAGAGTGATGGGTATTAAGATAGTCACCTGTTGGGATGAGCACTGGGTGTTATATGCAGCTAATGAACCATTGAACATGACATCAAAAATTAATGGTGTACTATATGCTGGTTAAGAGAACATAATAAAAAAAATTTAGATGGCTGAAAGGATTACCTGTTTAAAGCTCTCAAATTTTCCACATTAATATTTAGATGC
>NW_023179798.1:0-215 GCF_002007445.2 Ailuropoda melanoleuca
TGACCTTTTGCCTTGCAGCAGACAGTTTGGCATGAAAGTCCCTAAGAAAATGGGTTTTTTAGAGTGTCAATATAAAGTATGCCTCGTGGGTAGGATCCGTTTCTTCTCAGTGCAGGTGAGATGAGCAGACAGCATAGCTCAGATTCCAGCTGGGTTTCCTTCACTACCATCAGGGGTGTGTGTGGGGAACCCCAGAGGGCTGGCCAGCTCGGAGG
>NW_023179798.1:239-1433 GCF_002007445.2 Ailuropoda melanoleuca
ACTGCAAGGATGGTGGGCTTCCCTGGTGGTCTGGGTCTGGCCAGGCCTGAGGTGAGTGAGGCAGAGGGTGGGAGGTTGGTGACACAGTTTTGCCCAGAGCTGTCATGGCGGATGGTAGTACAGGGGGAACAGAGGGCCAGAGAGGACCTGGGTGATCCCATCGTGCTGGCTGAAGTCTGAGGCCAGGACAGCAGTTGCTTTTTCCTGGTGCCTGTTCGACTCTTCAGTGACACTGCCCTCTCCCTCCCCGTCCTTTCCAGTCTGGCCAATGCGCGGTCACAGTGACACATGGAACCACACAAAGATATATCTGAGACCATCCTCCTGGAGCGTTCCTGGTGCCTTGCCTCTGCTCCACCGACCCCGCACACCCCCAGTCCTCCTGAGCAACCCTGTAGTGACACAGCTGTGACCATCCTCCTGGAGAGTTCCCCGTCCCCCTGCCCCTGCTTGGCCCACCCTTCACACCCCCAGTCCTCCTGAGCACCCCTGTAGTGGCATTTTCACACCATGCTGTCATTCGTTGTCTCTTGGTCTGTCCTTTCTGCTAGGAGTAGATCTCTCCTGCAGCTGCCTGGCTGGATGACAGGTGGATGAATGGTTTCAGAATCTTTTGTCATGGAACAGCAGGCATCCTTCAAAACCCTGATGGGCAGGGTGAGTCTCTGTCACTCAGTGTGCCCCCAGCCTCGGTGGAACATGGTTCCCAGGACAAGGGATTTGAGAGTCCTCCCAGATGGAGTTTGTTCTGTGTAGGTAGATTCCTTCCGATATCATTATGTAACCACATAACGTGGCTGTTTCTGTGAGACAGAAAGCGTGCTCCTGTATTGTATTCTCCTTGCATACTGTGGCTAGCAAAGAGTACCCACATCAGGGTCCTCTGCTGGGAGCCTGCTTCTTCCTCTCCCACTCCCCTTGCTTGTGTTCCCTCTCTCGCTGGCTGTCTCTCTCTCCATCGAATGAATAAATAAAATTAAAAAAAAAAGACAAAAGCTCTTGTTTCTTTTCTAGTCTCACTGGCTTTTAACAGAAGTCAATAAAAATTAACATAAAAATAAAATAGCATGACATGTATTTAAGGAGATGAAATACAGGGAGGCCAAAGAATGGAAAGATTTGTTGCCCTAATATTACAAAATAACAAGTCAAAATGTATTGTTCAATGTAATGAATAAAAAATAAAAGTGAGGG
>NW_023179798.1:1590-1748 GCF_002007445.2 Ailuropoda melanoleuca
TGGCTGTCTCTATCTCTGTCGAATAAATAAAGTCTTTTAAAAAATTTTTAAAAAAAGTGAAATTACATACTTAATCATAGAAAAATTTAAGAACACTACATACTAAAGTTTCTATTAGGATGGTAATGCAGTAGGAAAATCACTAACTGGGAGATGTT
>NW_023179799.1:0-4244 GCF_002007445.2 Ailuropoda melanoleuca
ATCAAGCACTTTCTTTGTAAAAGAAGAAGGACAAGCATTCAGGGCCAGTAGAAGGAGGGTCTGCTTTCTTCGTGTTGTTTTTTTGGCACCTAAACGTTAGGAAGTCCTGTGAAGAACGTTCACCTTTTATAAACCCTGGAACCTGCAATATCTTTTTTTTATTATGTTATATAATACTATCAATCTACCTTAGATCATACTCCAATTCTTTTTTTTTTTCCTTTGGTATTTCTGAATATCTTTGCATCATCAAATAATCAATCATCAAGCATTACTTAACCACTTACTATGAGCCAGGTGCCATATGTCTATGTTCCTGCAGATGCGTCTGTGTGTTTGAAGTGGGTAGTGAAGAGCATGGGTAGAATGAAGAGAATATATGACTTCTGCTGAGCTTCTTACACTCATATTAGGCTCATGGATATTTTACCCATCAGATAAAGGTAAAGACAGGATTCTGAAAACTAACAAGAAATAGTGACATCCCAGGGCTAGCACAAGTGAGAAAGATGCTGGCACCAACCCTGGGCCTGAAGGACAACTTGGACTTGGAGGCGGTAGCTGTATATGGAAAACCATGAGACAGGAGTTGTGGGCTTGGGTGTATATAGGTGAGAAGGCCAAGGGATAAATATTTCAAGCCCATTCCCTACCTACCTTCTGATTTTCCATTACCGTATTCAAAAAAGAAAGAAAGAGAGAGAGAGAGAGAGAGAGGGAGAGGGAGGAAGGGAGGGAGGGAGGAAGGAAGGAAGAGGGAGAAAATCAAGGAATACCTCCCCATCTGAAGGTTATTTTAATTCTGTCTACAAAGTCCCTATTCCTGTGTAGGTAACATATTTATGGGTCCCGGTATGGATGAGTACATGGACATCTTTGGGGGACCATTATTCTACCTAGCATACAAGGACAAGTAAAACACATGTGAAGGAGTGATTAATTTAGGCTAAAATTGGAGATTATAAATGTATAATGGTGCCAATCTCCTTAGTTGTTGATTGCTATCATCCAAACGGAACCCCAGGCTCTTTCTGTTCATTTGCAAATTCTTATAGTGATAATTCAGAATGTGCTGCCTTTCTAGAACCCTTGCTACATGATAGGTGAAGGGTACCCTGTGTGGGAGATTGAACTGGTCCTGGTACCTCCATGGCACACAGAGTTAGAGTTATTTATAGAGTTTGTGGAGAGGACATGCCTATGCAGTAAATGCTATTCTATTCTGTTAATTATCAATAAATTAAAAAGCTATGGTGCCACAGCCCAAGTCTGCTATTTTTCAAGAATCCACAGTTGGCCTATGTTCACTGGACAAAATCATAAAGATGGGCTCCTACACTGGTTGAGTGATAAGCAAGTTGAGGAAGGGCAGTTGATTTCATCTAATCCCAATACGACTATATAAAAATCTAGTAAACAAAAAATCTTTGGGTTACTCACAGCAGTTTCCTAGAATATTGTCCTCTTAATTTGGGATGCCTTGCCCTTTCTGTCATGCAATTCTCACACCCAAGGTGAATAACCTGAGATTGAGGCAGTGTCTGTGTGCAGCAGTCTTTCTCCAGAGGAGGCGCACACTAATTATGGCAGCAGAGTAGAAGTCCTCAGTTGCTGGCCTAGTAGCACATGGGCACTTTATAAGCCAGGGGAAGTTTTTAAGTATTGCCTTATTAATTTTTTTTCCTCAGTAGAATATAAATTCCACAAGTAAGAAATTTGTCTACTTTATTCAGCACTGTGCCTTCGGGACCTAAACAGGGTCTGACACATGCTGAATGCTAAATCAAAAAGGACTGAAATTGTGAGTTCAAAAAAAATGAGTGAAATGAAACAAAGCTCTATTATTTATTATCATCATTATCATAACTTTACCTTCTAAGCAAAAAGATCTTTCAAAGTTGCAGGTAGAGTTCTTGGACAAATAGAATATGTAAAGAAGGAAGTTTTAAAAAAACATGGATGAAGAAGTTCAAGGAAAAAAAACAAGAATGGCAATTCGTAGTGACGTTGTTCACCTTCAGTAGGCTCCCAAACTGTGTAAACTAGCAGCGTCCTCAGAGACATTGGTCCCACGGAATCCTGGGCCTATAGAAGCTCTCAGGCATCACTCACGTGTTCATTCAGAAACAGATCCCAGTAAAGTCCAAAATCCTAGTGGGTATAGCATGGCTCTTAGAATGAGTAGGGGCCAAAACCCAGTTGAGGAGTTCTGTTTTCTTTCCTGTGTCCCTGCAGGCCAGCCCTTTGGTTTGCATCTCCGTCCGTCATAGTTTCTGAGGGCCCAGGGTCCTGTGGATGACTCGCCTCAGCGCAGCCTTCACTTCACCCTTCCTTCAGCTGTAGATGATGGGCTTCAACATGGGAGTCGCCACTGTGTAGGAGAGCGACAGCAGTTTCTTGCGCTCAGGAGAGGTGCTGGATCCAGGTCGGAAGTCTGGGAGGATGGCAGTGCTTACAAGAGGGAGATGACCAGGGGGTGGGAGCAGCAGGTGGAGAAGGCCTTGCGTTTCCCCTCAGCTGAGGGCATCCTGAAGATAGTGGACGGGATGCAGACACAGGACCCCAGGATCAGCAAGAAAGGGAAGAGAATGAATAAGACAGTGGCTGTCAGAGCCTCCAGTTCACACAGAGAGCTATCAGCACATGCCAGGGCAATGACGGCGGGGTTGTGACAGTAAAAGTGCTTCACTCTTTTGGGGCCAAAAAATGGGAAGATGAAAATGGATGTGGTGTGCAAGGTGGCCACCGGAAAGCCTGAGAACCAGGAGGCAGCTGCTAGCTGGGCACCAGTCCTGGGGCTCATAAGGACTGGGTAGCACAAAGGGTCGCAGATGGCCACGTAGTGGTCATATGCCACTGTGGCCAGGAGGCAGCACTCAGCAGCCCCAAGGACAAAGAAGAAGTACAGCTGAGTGGCACAGCCAAGGAAGGAGAAGGTTGTGTCTTGGATGATCAGAGTCCCCAGCATCTTGGGCACAATGACCAAGCTGAGGCCTATCTCCAGGAAGGACAAGTTCCTGAGGAAGAAGTACATAGGATCTTGTAGCGTAGAGTCCGCTTAGTGGCCGGGATGATGAGAACATTGCCCATTAGGGTAACCAGGTAAATAGTCAGAAAAGGGAGAAACGGCAGACCTCGTAGCTCAGAGGACAAGGTTGAAAAGCTCACAGAAACAAACTCACTGACAACTGTCCAGTTCCTCCACCGCATTCTTCTGCCCAGGATGTCACTGGGCTTTCATGCTCCAAGAAGGTAGAAGTCTCCATATGTTATTTAAACCTCTATCATACACTTGAAAGAAAACCTCCTATGGCCTCCTTCTCCACCTTTCTTGATATAGGGGTTCAAATAAAAAGCTGTACCTTCCACAATGTATAAAAAGAAGCCCGCCCATGGGATTCACAATTTTTTGGAAGAATACTAATCTGTTTTCAGATTAAACTNTAAGCCCACCCATGGGATTCACAATTTTTTGGAAGAATACTAATCTGTTTTCAGACTAAACTGACGCACACCACATATATCTGTACATCCCCTGATTTTCTTTGCTCTACAGAGAAGTTCAAAATCACAGCTTCCCTTTGGGGCTCCTACACTATCTTTCTTCAACAGACAGGGGTACTAAAAAAGAAGCCAGGCCACCACTTCTGAAGAGAGGGGTCTTAATGTACAATGAAAGGTGGTGAGGTCAGCCATGGTGTGTTTTTTGCAAAATGAAAGGACACAAAAGAGAAAGTCAAGGAAACTGAACCATCAGTTACCAATGATCCCCAAGATGGAGACCTGAATGTGTCCTAATCTCAAGCAGCCTACACTCAGGATGATTTCAGGATNCACACTCAGGATGATTTCAGTATACTGGAGGGATCTTCAATATAGTAGAGTATTTCTTCATTTCTAAGCTGAGAATATGGCAGTTTATACAAGGAGACACGGAATATAGGGACTGTGGCTTATTTTGATCCCTGGGCTAACTATTTTGCATGCGGTTGTATGTGATCAGAAAAGGGAACACAGACTCAAGATAGTGTCAGACGGTAGAAAGAATCCAAGTGTATAACATATAAACCCTTTCATCAGCTTTTGTTGGTTGACTTGAGTCTTGACAAACCCTTTCATCAGCTTTTGTTGGTTGACTTGAGTCTTGACTCTGAAGATACAAGAGCTCAAGTCCATGTGTTAATAAATAAAGACCAACTGGAAACGGGAGAGACTAAGGCTACTTTCTTAATCGTTAACAGATA
>NW_023179800.1:0-606 GCF_002007445.2 Ailuropoda melanoleuca
TTCCTCCATGTTATTCATTCCTAGTTTTATAGCACTGTGGTCAGAAAAGATACTTTGTATGATTTCAGTTTTGAAATTTTTGCTGAGATTTGTTTTGTGACATGATCTATCCTGGAGAATCTGTATTCTGCTGTTCTTGGATGGAATGTTCTATATGTGTCTGTTAGGTCCTTTTGGTGTCAAGGATAGTTTAAGTCCAACTTTTCTGTATTAGTTTTCCATCTGCATTTACTATTCATTGTTGAAAGTGGGGTATTGAAGTCTGCTACTATTAATTGTATTGTCTATTTCTCCCTTCAGATCTGTTAGTATTTCTTAATATATTTAGATGCTCTGATGTTGGGTGCATACATATTTACAGTTATTATATCCTCCTGATGAATTAAGCCTTTGTTATTATATAATGATCTTCTTTGCCTTTGTTAACAGTTTTCGTAAAGTCTGTTTCGTCTTTGTAGCTACCCCTGCTCTCTTTTGGTTTCCCTTGAATGGAATATCTTTTTCCATACCTTCACTTTGAGCATATGTGTGTCCTTAAAGCTGAAGTGAATCTGTTGTAGCCAGCAAGCATATAGTCAGGTCTTTGTTTTTTTATCCTTCTAGCCA